>NC_092087.1:2884717-3016176 GCF_045679555.1 Salvelinus alpinus
CAGCAGCAAAGGGGGAACAACTCCATATTAATGCCCATGATTTTGGGAATGAGATGTTCGACAAGCACGTGTCCACATACTTTTGGTTATGTCATTTATCTTAAAAAGGTGCAATATGCAGAAATCCCACCACCATTTCCTGGTTGCTAAAATTGTAATAGTTAGCCTAATTTCAGTTCGTGACAAAACAAGCAAGTATAGTGTAGAGTATAATTGTACCATCTAAACTGCTGTGAAATATGTTTTCCAAAACCAAAAATAGTATATTCAGCTGGTGTACAAAACCAAAAGACGCAAAAACTAAGACATTGATATAGCACAAATAGAACAGATCTACCACTTCTTAGACTTGGTTTCAATGAGAATGACAGATCTATAACTCACATTTCTATATGAATTTGGTCAGGTCGCCCAAAAAGTTACTTACTTGATTTTGCCTGTCAGTATTTTTCCAGCGTACTGCATCCCAGTCAGAGCTATGTACATCCTCAGGATCTCATTGGTGCCCTGAAGAGACAGAACACAACGTCAAGTAAAGACCTCTTCATAACGACAATCTAACATGTTCATATCTACAGTAGATTCAGAGCCTTCATAAAGTATTCACACCCCTTGACTGATACAGAGCCTTCATAAAGTATTCACACCCCTTGACTGATACAGAGCCTTCAGAAAGTATTCACACCCCTTGACTGATACAGAGCCTTCAGAAAGTATTCACACCCCTTGACTGATTCAGAGCCTTCAGAAAGTATTCACACCCCTTGACTGATACAGAGCCTTCAGAAAGTATTCACACCCCTTGACTGATACAGAGCCTTCAGAAAGTATTCACACCCCTTGACTGATACAGAGTCTTCAGAAAGTATTCACACCCCTTGACTGATACAGAGCCTTCAGAAAGTATTCACACCCCTTGACTGATACAGAGCCTTCAGAAAGTATTCACACCCCTTGACTGATACAGAGCCTTCAGAAAGTATTCACACCCCTTGACTGATTCAGAGCCTTCAGAAAGTATTCACACCCCTTGACTGATACAGAGCCTTCATAAAGTATTCACACCCCTTGACTGATACAGAGCCTTCATAAAGTATTCACACCCCTTGACTGATACAGAGCCTTCATAAAGTATTCACACCCCTTGACTTACTCCACATGTTGTTGGTGTTGTTACAGACCCAATTCAAAATTGATTAAATATTATTTGTTCACCCATCTACATACATTACACCGTAAAGAAAAGGGAAAATCATGTTGAGAAATGTTTACACATTTATTGAAAATTAAATACAGAAACCTAATTTACATAAGTATTCACACCCCCGAGTCACCTTCGGGAGCAATTACAGCTGTGAGTGTTTCTGGGAAAGAGCTTTGCACACCTGGATTAGGCTTGGGCCTAATTTATACTGTATACCGAGGTACTTCAAAATACAGACTGATTTTTCGCAAGGGGCAGCACACACCACTGCTTACAATAAGTATAACTATAAGAAATCTAAGATGTGTCAAATAAATTATATTCAGTTCTGGGTTCCAGCTATGCATTTGATTTGCTAACTTGCTAGTTAAGTGGCTAGGTGTCAAGATCAAGCCTCTTGGTTAGAGCAAGAAGATTCCTGTTGACTAAATTGTTGTGCGCCATTTGGTAATACCGTATACCCCGGAATACAGAAACAGTATGGAAATCTGGATATCGCCCAACCCTAACCTGGATTATTTGCACGTTATTATTTTTATAATTCTTGCAGCTCTATCAAATTGGTTGTTGATCATTGCTAGACAGCCATTTTTCACAAATGCCATACATTTCCCAGCTGATTTAAGTCAAAACTGTAACTAGGCCACTCAGGAACATTCAACGTCATCTCGGTAAGCAACTCCAGTGTAGATTTGGCCTTGTGTTTTAGGTTGTCGTCCTGCTGAAAGGTGAATTTGTCTCCCAGTGTTGGAAAGCAGACAACCAGGTTTTCCTCTAGGATTTTGCTTGTGCTTAGCTGTATTCCGTTTATTTTTACCCCCCCCAAAAACCCTAGTCCTTGCCGATGACAAACATACCCATAACATGATGCAGCCACCACCATGCTTGAAAATATGAGTGGTACTCAGTGACGTGTTGGATTTGCCCCATATATAACGCTTGGTATTCAGGACTTAAAATTTAATTTCTGCCACATTTTTTACAGTTTTACTTTAGTGCCTTATTGCAAACAGAATGCATGTTTTGGAATATTTGTATTCTGAGACATTTTAGGGACCGGGGAGAAAACACAATAACACCAACAAAAATATACATATAAATAAATAAACAAGTCGGGAAAGATTTTCTGTGCAAAATGTCCAAAACGATGATCAGTTTGACCGGTTAAGGAGAAAGAAAGCTGTGAAAACGACCCAGGGGGTTTCTAATCAAATATACATTGAAGCCGAACTGAAATCTCACGTGGTTGAAATACTATCAGTTATTATGTTGAAGCCAGCGCCTCTACAGATGGTTTCTAACTGAGCACTGCATTCTCTCAAGATGCAGAAATAAATCAATCATATTTCTCCACTCCTGTTCCCGAGTCATAATGTTGCCTACATTTGGTGTATAATTTTACTGTAATAAATGCTTAATTCGGCAGGAGTTAATATTAAGGCCATGTGAGAGGTTACAGACCTACAGTCAGTGTCCAGATTTCAAGTGTCCATCTAACCCATCTGAGCGTGCCATTCCCTTGACATGCCATAGGCCTATTTGAATCACACATACAGGGAGATAGCAGTACTGGCTATGGTAACTACATCACCACATACCATAGGCCTATTTGAATCACACATACAGGGAGATAGCAGTGCTGGCTATGGTAACTACATCACCACATACCATAGGCCTATTTGAATCACACATACAGGGAGATAGCAGTACTGGCTATGGTAACTACATCACCACATACCATAGCCAGCACTGCTGTCATCCTCTTTTACAGCGTTTGTCTTATTGAATTAAACTTCAACAATGTACTTAATTTTTTTTTTAACTACTTTTTCTGCCTGTTCCCAAAATCATTATTTGGCTCTGTAGGCTATTGGTCCCAGGTACAGTTAAGCCATATTGGGTCCAGGTACAGTTAAGCCATATTGGGCCCACGTACAGTTAAGCCATATTGGGCCCACGTACAGTTAAGCCATATTGGGCCCACGTACAGTTAAGCCATATTGGGCCCACGTACAGTTAAGCCATATTGGGCCCAGGTACAGTTAAGCCATATTGGGCCCAGGTACAGTTAAGCCATATTGGGCCCAGGTACAGTTAAGCCATATTGGGCCCAGGTACAGTTAAGCCATATTGGGCCCAGGTACAGTTAAGCCATATTGGGCCCACGTACAGTTAAGCCATATTGGGCCCACGTACAGTTAAGCCATATTGGGCCCACGTACAGTTAAGCCATATTGGGCCCACGTACAGTTAAGCCATATTGGGCCCACGTACAGTTAAGCCATATTGGGCCCACGTACAGTTAAGCCCTAAAGTTTAGGCTTATGCACTAATACCAGATAGCCTAAAATAATGAAAGAAGAACCACAATGTAGCCTATAGATATAAATTGCACAAGAAATATAAATGAATGTATTGTTTCTCTTTATTCCACCCGCTCGCCACCCACCCGCTCGCCACCCACCCACCTACCCGCCACCCACCTACCCGCCCTTCAGCCACACAATAGTTCAGGACCCCCAAACCCGTACGCCCCGTGGATAGAACCACAGGGACTGAGTTATCAGTCAACCCGCGAATCACTAGTATCTAGTCTGTCAAGGTGGACATCTGCCCTCTGGTGGACACTACATGGTTACTACACGGTTAACTCTGTATAGCTCTCTGTTATTAAAGGAGAAATACTGCACTGTGTGTTTGTGTGATACCTCGAAGATGAGCAGGATACGGCAGTCTCTGAGGTAGCGTTCGTAGGGATAGTTCTTAGTGTAGCCCAGCCCTCCTAGAACCTGCAGAGCCTCAGACACACAGATCCAGCCTCCCTCAGAGCTGAACACCTGCAGAGAGAGAGGTGAGCAAAGACAGACAATAAGGTACTCTGTCATGTAACAGCAGTGTGTCTATAGTGTAACAGCAGTGTGTCTATAGTGTAACAGCAGTGTGTCTATAGTGTAACAGCAGTGTGTCTATAGTGTAACAGCAGCGTGTCTATAGTGTAACAGCAGCGTGTCTATAGTGTAACAGCAGTGTGTCTATAGTGTAACAGCAGTGTGTCTATAGTGTAACAGCAGTGTGTCTATAGCGTAACAGCAGTGTGTCTATAGCGTAACAGCAGTGTGTCTATAGTGTAACAGCAGTGTGTCTATAGTGTAACAGCAGTGTGTCTATAGTGTAACAGCAGTGTGTCTATAGTGTAACAGCAGTGTGTCTATAGTGTAACAGCAGTGTGTCTATAGTGTAACAGCAGTGTGTCTATAGTGTAACAGCAGTGTGTCTATAGTGTAACAGCAGTGTGTCTATAGTGTAACAGCAGCGTGTCTATAGTGTAACAGCAGCGTGTCTATAGTGTAACAGCAGTGTGTCTATAGTGTAACAGCAGTGTGTCTATAGCGTAACAGCAGTGTGTCTATAGCGTAACAGCAGTGTGTCTATAGTGTAACAGCAGTGTGTCTATAGTGTAACAGCAGTGTGTCTATAGTGTAACAGCAGTGTGTCTATAGTGTAACAGCAGTGTGTCTATAGTGTAACAGCAGTGTGTCTATAGTGTAACAGCAGTGTGTCTATAGTGTAACAGCAGTGTGTCTATAGTGTAACAGCAGCGTGTCTATAGTGTAACAGTAGCGTGTCTATAGTGTAACAGCAGCGTGTCTATAGTGTAACAGCAGCGTGTCTATAGTGTAACAGCAGCGTGTCTATAGTGTAACAGCAGCGTGTCTATAGTGTAACAGCAGCGTGTCTATAGTGTAACAGCAGCGTGTCTATAGTGTAACAGCAGCGTGTCTATAGTGTAACAGTAGCGTGTCTATAGTGTAACAGCAGTGTGTCTATAGTGTAACAGCAGTGTGTCTATAGTGTAACAGCAGTGTGTCTATAGTGTAACAGCAGTGTGTCTATAGTGTAACAGTAGCGTGTCTATAGTGTAACAGCAGTGTGTCTATAGTGTAACAGTAGCGTGTCTATAGTGTAACAGCAGTGTGTCTATAGTGTAACAGTAGCGTGTCTATAGTGTAACAGCAGTGTGTCTATAGTGTAACAGCAGTGTGTCTATAGTGTAACAGCAGTGTGTCTATAGTGTAACAGCAGTGTGTCTATAGTGTAACAGCAGTGTGTCTATAGTGTAACAGTAGCGTGTCTATAGTGTAACAGCAGTGTGTCTATAGTGTAACAGTAGCGTGTCTATAGTGTAACAGCAGTGTGTCTATAGTGTAACAGTAGCGTGTCTATAGTGTAACAGCAGTGTGTCTATAGTGTAACAGCAGTGTGTCTATAGTGTAACAGCAGTGTGTCTATAGTGTAACAGCAGTGTGTCTATAGTGTAACAGCAGTGTGTCTATAGTGTAACAGCAGTGTGTCTATAGTGTAACAGCAGCGTCTCTATAGTGTAACAGCAGTGTGTCTATAGTGTAACAGTAGTGTGTCTATAGTGTAACAGTAGTGTGTCTAATATTAAAGACATCTCGAGGTATTGCTCGCCTGAGGTAGAATACCTCCTGATACGCATTACTACCAGGAATACGACTTTCCCGAATTGGATTCTTTGTTCGCACCCCCAGGGCAATGTAACTTATTGCAGAGGCTGCTCCAAGACTCGGAGTGGCACTCCATCCACCGATTCAGAGTATATTACTCCCTAATGTTCAGTCCCTGGACAATAAAGTAGACGAGCTCAGGGCGAGGATCTCTTTCCAGAGATACATTAGGGACTGTAACATACTCTGTTTCACGCAATCATGGCTCTCTCTGGATATACTGTTCCCGTCCATACAGCCAGCTGGGTTCTCAGTAGATAGCGCATAAAGGAATAAATAATTAGTCACAGCTGTGTATATTCCACCTCAAGCCGATACCACGACTGCTCTCAAGGAACTACACTGGACTTTATGCAAACTGGAAACAACATTTATTGTAGCCGGGGACTAAAGCAAATTTGAGGAAAAAGCTACTGAAGTTCTATCAACACATTGACTGTAGTACTCGTGCTGGAAAAACACTCGACCACTGCTATTCTCTCTTCCGGGATGCCTACAAGGCCCCCCGTCCTACCTTTGGCAAATCAGATCACGACTACATTTTTTTAACACCATCGTACCCTCCAAGCTCATCATCAAGCTCAGGGCCCTGGGTCTGAACCCCGCCCTGTGCAACTGGGTCCTGGACTTCCTGACGGGCCACCCTCAGGTGGTGAAGGTAGGAAACAACACCTCCACTTCACAGATCCTCAACACAGGGGCCCCATAAGGGTGCGTGCTCAGCCCTCTCCGGAACTCCCTGTTCACCCATGACTGCGTGGCCACACATGCCTCCAACTCAATCAAGTTTGCAGACGACACAACCATAGTAGGCCTGATTACCAACAATGACGAGACAGCCTACAGGGAGGAGGTGAGGACCCTGGCAGAGTGGTGCCAGGAAAATAACCTCTCCCTTAACGTCAACAAAACAAAGGAGATGATCGTGGACTCCAGGAAACAGCAGAGGGAGCACGCCCCTATCCACATTGACGGGACAGCAGTGGAGAAGGTGGAAAGTTTTAAATTCCTCGGAGTACACATCACTGATGATCTGAAATGGTCCACCCACACAGACAGTGTGGTGAAGAAGGCACAACAGCGCCTCTTCAACCTCAGGAAGCTGAAAAAATGTGGCTTGGCCCTTAAGATCCACAAACTTTTATAGATGCACAATTGAGAGCATCCTGTCGGGCTGTATCACCGCCTGGACTACAAGCATAATGCTACACCCGCAATAACCTGCTAAACAAGTGACCAATTCAATTTGATTTGTACTCAAAGCATGCTAGCAAGTGTCTTCACTGACATTTTCAACCTCTCCCTGACTGAGTCTGTAATACCTACATGTTTCAAACAGACCACCATAGTCCATGTGCCCAATGAAGCAAAGGTAACCTGCCTATGTGATTACCGCCCTGTAGCACTCACGTTGGTAGTTAGGTGATAAGGGTAGGCAACAACACATCCGCCACGCTGATCCTCAACACTGGGGCCCCTCGGGGGTGCGTGCTCAGTCCCCTCCTGTACTCCCTGTTCACCCACGACTGCATAGCCAATCACGACTCCAATACCATCATTAAGTTTGCTGACAACAACAGCGGAAGGCCTGATCACCGACAACGATGAGAGAGCCTATAGGAGGGAGGTCAGAGACCTGGCAGTGTGGTGTCAGGCCAACAAAATCTCCCTCAATGTGAGCAAGACAAAGGAGCTGATTGTGGACTACAGGTAAAGGAGGTGGCGGGGCTGAAGTGGAGCGGGTCGAGAGTTTCAAGTTCCTTGATGTCCACATCACCAACCAACTATCACGGTCCAAACACACCAAGACAGTTGTGGAGAGGGCACGACAACACCTTTTCCCCTTCAGGAGACTGAAAACATTTGGCATGGGTCCCCAGATACTCAAAAGGTTCTACAGCTGCACCATCGAGAGCATCCTGACCGGTTGCATCACCGCCTGGTATGGCAACTGCTCAGCATCTGACCATAAGGCGCTACAGAGGGTAGTGTGAACAGCCCAATACATCACTGGGGCCAAGCTTCTTGACATCCAGGACCTCTATACCAAGTCTAGGACCAAAAGGCTCCTTATCCTGCCTGTTTGGCCCTGTCTGAGGGTATCGTCGGACGGGGCCACAGTGTCTCCCAACCCCTCCTGTCTCAGCCTCCAGTATTTATGCTGCAGTAGTTTGTGTCGGGGGGCTAGAGTCAGTCTGTTATATCTGGAGTACTTCTCCTGTCTTATCCAGTGTTCTGTATGAATTTAAGTATGCTTTCTCTAATTCTCTATTTCTTTCTCTCTCTCGGAGGACCTGAGCCCTAGGACCATGCCTCAGGACTACCTGGCCTGATGACTCCTTGCTGTCCCCAGTCCACCTGGTCGTGCTGCTGCTCCAGTTTCAACTGTTCTGCCTGCGGCTATGGAACCCTGACCTGTTCACCGGACGTGCTCCCTGTCCCAGACCTGCTGTTTTCATCTCTCTAGAGACAGCAGGAGCGGTAGAGATACTCTGAATGATCGGCTATGAAAAGCCAACTGACATTTACTCCTGAGGTGCTGACTTGCTCCAACCTCGACAATCACTGTGATTATTATTATTTGACCCTGCTGGTCATTTATGAACGTTTGAACATCTTGGCCATGTTCTGTTATAATCTCCACCCGGCACAGCCAGAAGAGGACTGGCCACCCCTCATAGCCTGGTTCCTCTCTAGGTTTCTTCCTAGGTTCTGGCCTTTCTAGGGAGTTTTTCCTAGCCACCGTGCTTCTGGGTGGGCTGGGTTTGGCTGGGTTTCTGTACAGCACTTTGAGATATCAGCTGATGTTAGAAGGGCTTTATAAATACATTTGATTTGATTTAACAGTTTCTACCCCCAAGCCATAAGACTGCTAAACAATTAATCAAATGGCCACCCGGACTATTTAAATTGACCCCCCCCTTTGTTTTTACGCTGCTGCTACTCGCTGTTTATCATCTATGCATAGTCACTTTACAAATTACCTCGACTAACCTGTACCCCACACCGGTACCCCCTGTATATAGTCTCCACATTGACTCGGTACCGGTACCCCCTGTATATAGTCTCCACATTGACTCTGTACCGGTACCCCCTGTATATAGCCTCCACATTGACTCTGTACCGGTACCCCCTGTATATAGCCTCCACATTGACTCTGAACCGGTACCCCCTGTATATAGCCTCCACATTGACTCTGTACCGGTACCCCCTGTATATAGCCTCCACATTGACTCGGTACCGGTACCCCCTGTATATAGCCTCCACATTGACTCTGAACCGGTACCCCCTGTATATAGTCTCCACATTGACTCTGTACCGGTACCCCCTGTATATAGCCTCCACATTGACTCTGTACCGGTACCCCCTGTATATAGCCTCCACATTGACTCTGTATCGGTACCCCCTGTATATAGTCTCCACATTGACTCTGTACCGGTACCCCCTGTATATAGCCTCCACATTGACTCTGTACCGGTACCCCCTGTATATAGCCTCCACATTGACTCTGTACCGGTACCCCCTGTATATAGCCTCCACATTGACTTGGTACCAGTGCCCAGCAGCAGTATTAGTAGTTGCAGCAGTATTAGTAGTAGCAGCAGTAGTAGTTTTAATAGCAGTAGTATTAGTTACACCACTGTATAGTGGTAGTGAAAGTACCTTAACCATAGCAGCCTCTAGAGAACAGTCAGGGACCCCCGGTCGATCCATCATCCCAGCCGTCAGGTACGCCATGCTCTCCATCACAAATGCATTCTGGGCCATCACTGCAAACTTCTCTTGGATCATCCCAAACTCACTGAGGTTCTTACCAAACTGTTTCCTGCTGCCAGCGTACTCTGCTGTCATCTCTGGAGAGGGAGACATACCATCATTATCATCATTACTATAACCATAATCATCATTACTATAACCATTATCATCATTAGGAGCTTCTCATCATCTACAGCTTTTATACCGATGAGCTTCTTGATCATTCCAGAGCCGGCGCTGCCCATACTGAACCTGCCAGAGTTGAGGATGTTCATCGCTACCTGGATAGTGACACATACAGAGAATCAGTAAAGGTTTGAGTGAAAACACGTGTACAAAGATATGGTAATCCATTCAAAACTAAATGGTGACAGTTAACCGTTGCACCAATACACCATGCAAATGACGCGGCAAGGAGCCTTGTAGGCTTTTTGAATGTTCTTCAAATGGGCAAAAACGTAGTGCAAAGGTCTTCAGCGCAGAAACACAAGGCATCTAAACATGTAGTTTTGTTCTCTATCCTCATGATCCATTTCCCTGCGGACATAGGACAGACAGTCGGTGGTCGGAGCACAGGACAGACAGTCGGAGCACAGGACAGACAGTCGGAGCACAGGACAGACAGTCGGTGGTCGGAGCACAGGACAGACAGACAGTCGGAGCACAGGACAGACAGACAGTCGGAGCACAGGACAGACAGACAGTCGGAGCACAGGACAGACAGACAGTCGGAGCACAGGACAGACAGACAGTCGGAGCACAGGACAGACAGACAGTCGGTGGTCGGAGCACAGGACAGACAGACAGTCGGTGGTCGGAGCACAGGACAGACAGACAGTCGGAGCACAGGACAGACAGACAGTCGGTGGTCGGAGCACAGGACAGACAGTCGGTGGTCGGAGCACAGGACAGACAGTCGGTGGTCGGAGCACAGGACAGACAGACAGTCGGTGGTCGGAGCACAGGACAGACAGACAGTCGGTGGTCGGAGCACAGGACAGACAGACAGTCGGTGGTCGGCGCACAGGACAGACAGTCGGAGCACAGGACAGACAGTCGGTGGTCGGAGCAAGTCTCTGGAGCCGCTGAGCATCTATTAATCCTGCTGTAGGACTCATTGCGGGCAGCACTAGTAGGTCAAACGAACAACTAAAATTAACAAATCACTCAGAAAAACTAATCAGGGGCTCCTGAGTGGCGCAGCGGTCTAACGCACTGTATCTCAGTGCAAGAGGAGTCACTACAGACCCTGGTTCGATTCCAGACTGTATCACAACCGGCTGTGATTGGGAGTCCCATAGGGCGGCACACAATTTGGCCGGGGTAGGCTGTCATTGTAAATATGAATTTGTTCTTAACGGACTTGCCTAGTTAAATAAAATAAAAAAGAATGACTCTCCAGCTAGTGAAGAGACGTTGAAAAATAACTGCACATCACTAGCATATAACAGAGGGAAAAGGGAAGTGACATCACCTTGAAGCCTCCTCCTACTTCTCCTATTACATTCTCCACAGGGACTGGACAGTTGTCGAACGACACTTCACATGCTGGGGGACAGAAACACATCAGTTATAGTGAATGGTACACAACAGGGATTTCCCTCGGCTAACTGACAGCTACAGTTATCTTGTTACAATACTTTTAAATCCTTGAAGAGGAGTGAATGAGTTCACACAAGGAGAACAGGTATTATTGGTCTCTGTATTTATATATATATATATTACTGTTGGATCCCCTGATGCCCAGTTTTACCTCTGGCTTTCCGTGATTACCTCTAGCTAGGCTAACACCAACCGAAGTACTGTCATTTACTCCGCTGGGCTAACACCAACCGAAGTACTGTCATTTACTCCGCTGGGCTAACACCAACCGAAGTACTGTCATTTACTCCGCTGGGCTAACACCAACCGAAGTACTGTCATTTACTCCGCTGGGCTAACACCAACCGAAGTACTGTCATTTACTCCGCTGGGCTAACACCAACCGAAGTACTGTCATTTACTCCGCTGGGCTAACACCAACCGAAGTACTGTCATTTACTCCGCTGGGCTAACACCAACCGAAGTACTGTCATTTACTCCGCTGGGCTAACACCAACCGAAGTACTGTCATTTACTCCGCTGGGCTAACACCAACCGAAGTACTGTCATTTACTCCGCTGGGCTAACACCAACCGAAGTACTGTCATTTACTCCGCTGGGCTAACACCAACCGAAGTACTGTCATTTACTCCGCTGGGCTAACACCAACCGAAGTACTGTCATTTACTCCGCTGGGCTAACACCAACCGAAGTACTGTCATTTACTCCGCTGGGCTAACACCAACCGAAGTACTGTCATTTACTCCGCTGGGCTAACACCAACCGAAGTACTGTCATTTACTCCGCTGGGCTAACACCAACCGAAGTACTGTCATTTACTCCGCTGGGCTAACACCAACCGAAGTACTGTCATTTACTCCGCTGGGCTAACACCAACCGAAGTACTGTCATTTACTCCGCTGGGCTAACACCAACCGAAGTACTGTCATTTACTCCGCTGGGCTAACACCAACCGAAGTACTGTCATTTACTCCGCTGGGCTAACACCAACCGAAGTACTGTCATTTACTCCGCTGGGCTAACACCAACCGAAGTACTGTCATTTACTCCGCTGGGCTAACACCAACCGAAGTACTGTCATTTACTCCGCTGGGCTAACACCAACCGAAGTACTGTCATTTACTCCGCTGGGCTAACACCAACCGAAGTACTGTCATTTACTCCGCTGGGCTAACACCAACCGAAGTACTGTCATTTACTCCGCTGGGCTAACACCAACCGAAGTACTGTCATTTACTCCGCTGGGCTAACACCAACCGAAGTACTGTCATTTACTCCGCTGGGCTAACACCAACCGAAGTACTGTCATTTACTCCGCTGGGCTAACACCAACCGAAGTACTGTCATTTACTCCGCTGGGCTAACACCAACCGAAGTACTGTCATTTACTCCGCTGGGCTAACACCAACCGAAGTACTGTCATTTACTCCGCTGGGCTAACACCAACCGAAGTACTGTCATTTACTCCGCTGGGCTAACACCAACCGAAGTACTGTCATTTACTCCGCTGGGCTAACACCAACCGAAGTACTGTCATTTACTCCGCTGGGCTAACACCAACCGAAGTACTGTCATTTACTCCGCTGGGCTAACACCAACCGAAGTACTGTCATTTACTCCGCTGGGCTAACACCAACCGAAGTACTGTCATTTACTCCGCTGGGCTAACACCAACCGAAGTACTGTCATTTACTCCGCTGGGCTAACACCAACCGAAGTACTGTCATTTACTCCGCTGGGCTAACACCAACCGAAGTACTGTCATTTACTCCGCTGGGCTAACACCAACCGAAGTACTGTCATTTACTCCGCTGGGCTAACACCAACCGAAGTACTGTCATTTACTCCGCTGGGCTAACACCAACCGAAGTACTGTCATTTACTCCGCTGGGCTAACACCAACCGAAGTACTGTCATTTACTCCGCTGGGCTAACACCAACCGAAGTACTGTCATTTACTCCGCTGGGCTAACACCAACCGAAGTACTGTCATTTACTCCGCTGGGCTAACACCAACCGAAGTACTGTCATTTACTCCGCTGGGCTAACACCAACCGAAGTACTGTCATTTACTCCGCTGGGCTAACACCAACCGAAGTACTGTCATTTACTCCGCTGGGCTAACACCAACCGAAGTACTGTCATTTACTCCGCTGGGCTAACACCAACCGAAGTACTGTCATTTACTCCGCTGGGCTAACACCAACCGAAGTACTGTCATTTACTCCGCTAGGCTAACACCAACCGAAGTACTGTCATTTACTCCGCTAGGCTAACACCAACCGAAGTACTGTCATTTACTCCGCTGGGCTAACACCAACCGAAGTACTGTCATTTACTCCGCTGGGCTAACACCAACCGAAGTACTGTCATTTACTCCGCTGGGCTAACACCAACCGAAGTACTGTCATTTACTCCGCTGGGCTAACACCAACCGAAGTACTGTCATTTACTCCGCTGGGCTAACACCAACCGAAGTACTGTCATTTACTCCGCTGGGCTAACACCAACCGAAGTACTGTCATTTACTCCGCTGGGCTAACACCAACCGAAGTACTGTCATTTACTCCGCTGGGCTAACACCAACCGAAGTACTGTCATTTACTCCGCTGGGCTAACACCAACCGAAGTACTGTCATTTACTCCGCTGGGCTAACACCAACCGAAGTACTGTCATTTACTCCGCTGGGCTAACACCAACCGAAGTACTGTCATTTACTCCGCTGGGCTAACACCAACCGAAGTACTGTCATTTACTCCGCTGGGCTAACACCAACCGAAGTACTGTCATTTACTCCGCTGGGCTAACACCAACCGAAGTACTGTCATTTACTCCGCTGGGCTAACACCAACCGAAGTACTGTCATTTACTCCGCTGGGCTAACACCAACCGAAGTACTGTCATTTACTCCGCTGGGCTAACACCAACCGAAGTACTGTCATTTACTCCGCTGGGCTAACACCAACCGAAGTACTGTCATTTACTCCGCTGGGCTAACACCAACCGAAGTACTGTCATTTACTCCGCTGGGCTAACACCAACCGAAGTACTGTCATTTACTCCGCTGGGCTAACACCAACCGAAGTACTGTCATTTACTCCGCTGGGCTAACACCAACCGAAGTACTGTCATTTACTCCGCTAGGCTAACACCAACCGAAGTACTGTCATTTACTCCGCTAGGCTAACACCAACCGAAGTACTGTCATTTACTCCGCTAGGCTAACACCAACCGAAGTACTGTCATTTACTCCGCTAGGCTAACACCAACCGAAGTACTGTCATTTACTCCGCTAGGCTAACACCAACCGAAGTACTGTCATTTACTCCGCTAGGCTAACACCAACCGAAGTACTGTCATTTACTCCGCTAGGCTAACACCAACCGAAGTACTGTCATTTACTCCGCTAGGCTAACACCAACCGAAGTACTGTCATTTACTCCGCTAGGCTAACACCAACCGAAGTACTGTCATTTACTCCGCTAGGCTAACACCAACCGAAGTACTGTCATTTACTCCGCTAGGCTAACACCAACCGAAGTACTGTCATTTACTCCGCTAGGCTAACACCAACCGAAGTACTGTCATTTACTCCGCTAGGCTAACACCAACCGAAGTACTGTCATTTACTCCGCTAGGCTAACACCAACCGAAGTACTGTCATTTACTCCGCTAGGCTAACACCAACCGAAGTACTGTCATTTACTCCGCTAGGCTAACACCAACCGAAGTACTGTCATTTACTCCGCTAGGCTAACACCAACCGAAGTACTGTCATTTACTCCGCTAGGCTAACACCAACCGAAGTACTGTCATTTACTCCGCTAGGCTAACACCAACCGAAGTACTGTCATTTACTCCGCTAGGCTAACACCAACCGAAGTACTGTCATTTACTCCGCTAGGCTAACACCAACCGAAGTACTGTCATTTACTCCGCTAGGCTAACACCAACCGAAGTACTGTCATTTACTCCGCTAGGCTAACACCAACCGAAGTACTGTCATTTACTCCGCTAGGCTAACACCAACCGAAGTACTGTCATTTACTCCGCTAGGCTAACACCAACCGAAGTACTGTCATTTACTCCGCTAGGCTAACACCAACCGAAGTACTGTCATTTACTCCGCTAGGCTAACACCAACCGAAGTACTGTCATTTACTCCGCTAGGCTAACACCAACCGAAGTACTGTCATTTACTCCGCTAGGCTAACACCAACCGAAGTACTGTCATTTACTCCGCTAGGCTAACACCAACCGAAGTACTGTCATTTACTCCGCTAGGCTAACACCAACCGAAGTACTGTCATTTACTCCGCTAGGCTAACACCAACCGAAGTACTGTCATTTACTCCGCTAGGCTAACACCAACCGAAGTACTGTCATTTACTCCGCTAGGCTAACACCAACCGAAGTACTGTCATTTACTCCGCTAGGCTAACACCAACCGAAGTACTGTCATTTACTCCGCTAGGCTAACACCAACCGAAGTACTGTCATTTACTCCGCTAGGCTAACACCAACCGAAGTACTGTCATTTACTCCGCTAGGCTAACACCAACCGAAGTACTGTCATTTACTCCGCTAGGCTAACACCAACCGAAGTACTGTCATTTACTCCGCTAGGCTAACACCAACCGAAGTACTGTCATTTACTCCGCTAGGCTAACACCAACCGAAGTACTGTCATTTACTCCGCTAGGCTAACACCAACCGAAGTACTGTCATTTACTCCGCTAGGCTAACACCAACCGAAGTACTGTCATTTACTCCGCTAGGCTAACACCAACCGAAGTACTGTCATTTACTCCGCTAGGCTAACACCAACCGAAGTACTGTCATTTACTCCGCTAGGCTAACACCAACCGAAGTACTGTCATTTACTCCGCTAGGCTAACACCAACCGAAGTACTGTCATTTACTCCGCTAGGCTAACACCAACCGAAGTACTGTCATTTACTCCGCTAGGCTAACACCAACCGAAGTACTGTCATTTACTCCGCTAGGCTAACACCAACCGAAGTACTGTCATTTACTCCGCTAGGCTAACACCAACCGAAGTACTGTCATTTACTCCGCTAGGCTAACACCAACCGAAGTACTGTCATTTACTCCGCTAGGCTAACACCAACCGAAGTACTGTCATTTACTCCGCTAGGCTAACACCAACCGAAGTACTGTCATTTACTCCGCTAGGCTAACACCAACCGAAGTACTGTCATTTACTCCGCTAGGCTAACACCAACCGAAGTACTGTCATTTACTCCGCTAGGCTAACACCAACCGAAGTACTGTCATTTACTCCGCTAGGCTAACACCAACCGAAGTACTGTCATTTACTCCGCTAGGCTAACACCAACCGAAGTACTGTCATTTACTCCGCTAGGCTAACACCAACAGAAGTACTGTCATTTACTCCGCTAGGCTAACACCAACAGAAGTACTGTCATTTACTCCGCTAGGCTAACACCAACCGAAGTACTGTCATTTACTCCGCTAGGCTAACACCAACCGAAGTACTGTCATTTACTCCGCTAGGCTAACACCAACCGAAGTACTGTCATTTACTCCGCTAGGCTAACACCAACCGAAGTACTGTCATTTACTCCGCTAGGCTAACACCAACCGAAGTACTGTCATTTACTCCGCTAGGCTAACACCAACCGAAGTACTGTCATTTACTCCGCTAGGCTAACACCAACCGAAGTACTGTCATTTACTCCGCTAGGCTAACACCAACCGAAGTACTGTCATTTACTCCGCTAGGCTAACACCAACCGAAGTACTGTCATTTACTCCGCTAGGCTAACACCAACCGAAGTACTGTCATTTACTCCGCTAGGCTAACACCAACCGAAGTACTGTCATTTACTCCGCTGGGCTAACACCAACCGAAGTACTGTCATTTACTCCGCTGGGCTAACACCAACCGAAGTACTGTCATTTACTCCGCTGGGCTAACACCAACCGAAGTACTGTCATTTACTCCGCTGGGCTAACACCAACAGAAGTACTGTCATTTACTCCGCTGGGCTAACACCAACAGAAGTACTGTCATTTACTCCGCTGGGCTAACACCAACAGAAGTACTGTCATTTACTCCGCTGGGCTAACACCAACAGAAGTACTGTCATTTACTCCGCTGGGCTAACACCAACAGAAGTACTGTCATTTACTCCGCTGGGCTAACACCAACAGAAGTACTGTCATTTACTCCGCTGGGCTAACACCAACAGAAGTACTGTCATTTACTCCGCTGGGCTAACACCAACAGAAGTACTGTCATTTACTCCGCTGGGCTAACACCAACAGAAGTACTGTCATTTACTCCGCTGGGCTAACACCAACAGAAGTACTGTCATTTACTCCGCTGGGCTAACACCAACAGAAGTACTGTCATTTACTCCGCTGGGCTAACACCAACAGAAGTACTGTCATTTACTCCGCTGGGCTAACACCAACAGAAGTACTGTCATTTACTCCGCTGGGCTAACACCAACAGAAGTACTGTCATTTACTCCGCTGGGCTAACACCAACAGAAGTACTGTCATTTACTCCGCTGGGCTAACACCAACAGAAGTACTGTCATTTACTCCGCTGGGCTAACACCAACAGAAGTACTGTCATTTACTCCGCTGGGCTAACACCAACAGAAGTACTGTCATTTACTCCGCTGGGCTAACACCAACAGAAGTACTGTCATTTACTCCGCTGGGCTAACACCAACAGAAGTACTGTCATTTACTCCGCTGGGCTAACACCAACAGAAGTACTGTCATTTACTCCGCTGGGCTAACACCAACAGAAGTACTGTCATTTACTCCGCTGGGCTAACACCAACAGAAGTACTGTCATTTACTCCGCTGGGCTAACACCAACAGAAGTACTGTCATTTACTCCGCTGGGCTAACACCAACAGAAGTACTGTCATTTACTCCGCTGGGCTAACACCAACAGAAGTACTGTCATTTACTCCGCTGGGCTAACACCAACAGAAGTACTGTCATTTACTCCGCTGGGCTAACACCAACCGAAGTACTGTCATTTACTCCGCTGGGCTAACGCCAACCGAAGTACTGTCATTTACTCCGCTAGGCTAACGCCAACCGAAGTACTGTCATTTACTCCGCTAGGCTAACGCCAACCGAAGTACTGTCATTTACTCCGCTAGGCTAACGCCAACCGAAGTACTGTCATTTACTCCGCTAGGCTAACGCCAACCGAAGTACTGTCATTTACTCCGCTAGGCTAACGCCAACCGAAGTACTGTCATTTACTCCGCTAGGCTAACGCCAACCGAAGTACTGTCATTTACTCCGCTAGGCTAACGCCAACCGAAGTACTGTCATTTACTCCGCTAGGCTAACGCCAACCGAAGTACTGTCATTTACTCCGCTAGGCTAACGCCAACCGAAGTACTGTCATTTACTCCGCTAGGCTAACGCCAACCGAAGTACTGTCATTTACTCCGCTAGGCTAACGCCAACCGAAGTACTGTCATTTACTCCGCTAGGCTAACGCCAACCGAAGTACTGTCATTTACTCCGCTAGGCTAACGCCAACCGAAGTACTGTCATTTACTCCGCTAGGCTAACGCCAACCGAAGTACTGTCATTTACTCCGCTAGGCTAACGCCAACCGAAGTACTGTCATTTACTCCGCTAGGCTAACGCCAACCGAAGTACTGTCATTTACTCCGCTAGGCTAACGCCAACCGAAGTACTGTCATTTACTCCGCTAGGCTAACGCCAACCGAAGTACTGTCATTTACTCCGCTAGGCTAACGCCAACCGAAGTACTGTCATTTACTCCGCTAGGCTAACGCCAACAGAAGTACTGTCATTTACTCCGCTAGGCTAACGCCAACAGAAGTACTGTCATTTACTCCGCTAGGCTAACGCCAACCGAAGTACTGTCATTTACTCCGCTAGGCTAACGCCAACCGAAGTACTGTCATTTACTCCGCTAGGCTAACGCCAACCGAAGTACTGTCATTTACTCCGCTAGGCTAACGCCAACAGAAGTACTGTCATTTACTCCGCTAGGCTAACGCCAACAGAAGTACTGTCATTTACTCCGCTAGGCTAACGCCAACAGAAGTACTGTCATTTACTCCGCTAGGCTAACGCCAACCGAAGTACTGTCATTTACTCCGCTAGGCTAACGCCAACCGAAGTACTGTCATTTACTCCGCTAGGCTAACGCCAACCGAAGTACTGTCATTTACTCCGCTAGGCTAACGCCAACAGAAGTACTGTCATTTACTCCGCTAGGCTAACGCCAACAGAAGTACTGTCATTTACTCCGCTAGGCTAACGCCAACAGAAGTACTGTCATTTACTCCGCTAGGCTAACGCCAACAGAAGTACTGTCATTTACTCCGCTAGGCTAACGCCAACAGAAGTACTGTCATTTACTCCGCTGGGCTAACACCAACAGAAGTACTGTCATTTACTCCGCTGGGCTAACACCAACAGAAGTACTGTCATTTACTCCGCTGGGCTAACACCAACAGAAGTACTGTCATTTACTCCGCTGGGCTAACACCAACAGAAGTACTGTCATTTACTCCGCTGGGCTAACACCAACAGAAGTACTGTCATTTACTCCGCTGGGCTAACACCAACAGAAGTACTGTCATTTACTCCGCTGGGCTAACACCAACAGAAGTACTGTCATTTACTCCGCTGGGCTAACACCAACAGAAGTACTGTCATTTACTCCGCTGGGCTAACACCAACAGAAGTACTGTCATTTACTCCGCTGGGCTAACACCAACAGAAGTACTGTCATTTACTCCGCTGGGCTAACACCAACAGAAGTACTGTCATTTACTCCGCTGGGCTAACACCAACAGAAGTACTGTCATTTACTCCGCTGGGCTAACACCAACAGAAGTACTGTCATTTACTCCGCTGGGCTAACACCAACAGAAGTACTGTCATTTACTCCGCTGGGCTAACACCAACAGAAGTACTGTCATTTACTCCGCTGGGCTAACACCAACAGAAGTACTGTCATTTACTCCGCTGGGCTAACACCAACAGAAGTACTGTCATTTACTCCGCTGGGCTAACACCAACAGAAGTACTGTCATTTACTCCGCTGGGCTAACACCAACAGAAGTACTGTCATTTACTCCGCTGGGCTAACACCAACAGAAGTACTGTCATTTACTCCGCTGGGCTAACACCAACAGAAGTACTGTCATTTACTCCGCTAGGCTAACACCAACAGAAGTACTGTCATTTACTCCGCTAGGCTAACACCAACAGAAGTACTGTCATTTACTCCGCTGGGCTAACACCAACAGAAGTACTGTCATTTACTCCGCTAGGCTAACACCAACCGAAGTACTGTCATTTACTCCGCTAGGCTAACGCCAACCGAAGTACTGTCATTTACTCCGCTAGGCTAACGCCAACCGAAGTACTGTCATTTACTCCGCTAGGCTAACGCCAACCGAAGTACTGTCATTTACTCCGCTAGGCTAACGCCAACCGAAGTACTGTCATTTACTCCGCTAGGCTAACGCCAACCGAAGTACTGTCATTTACTCCGCTAGGCTAACGCCAACCGAAGTACTGTCATTTACTCCGCTAGGCTAACGCCAACCGAAGTACTGTCATTTACTCCGCTAGGCTAACGCCAACCGAAGTACTGTCATTTACTCCGCTAGGCTAACGCCAACCGAAGTACTGTCATTTACTCCGCTAGGCTAACGCCAACCGAAGTACTGTCATTTACTCCGCTAGGCTAACGCCAACCGAAGTACTGTCATTTACTCCGCTAGGCTAACGCCAACCGAAGTACTGTCATTTACTCCGCTGGGCTAACACCAACAGAAGTACTGTCATTTACTCCGCTGGGCTAACGCCAACAGAAGTACTGTCATTTACTCCGCTGGGCTAACACCAACAGAAGTACTGTCATTTACTCCGCTGGGCTAACACCAACAGAAGTACTGTCATTTACTCCGCTGGGCTAACACCAACAGAAGTACTGTCATTTACTCCGCTGGGCTAACACCAACAGAAGTACTGTCATTTACTCCGCTGGGCTAACACCAACAGAAGTACTGTCATTTACTCCGCTAGGCTAACACCAACAGAAGTACTGTCATTTACTCCGCTAGGCTAACACCAACAGAAGTACTGTCATTTACTCCGCTAGGCTAACACCAACAGAAGTACTGTCATTTACTCCGCTAGGCTAACACCAACAGAAGTACTGTCATTTACTCCGCTAGGCTAACACCAACCGAAGTACTGTCATTTACTCCGCTAGGCTAACGCCAACCGAAGTACTGTCATTTACTCCGCTAGGCTAACGCCAACCGAAGTACTGTCATTTACTCCGCTAGGCTAACGCCAACCGAAGTACTGTCATTTACTCCGCTAGGCTAACGCCAACCGAAGTACTGTCATTTACTCCGCTAGGCTAACGCCAACCGAAGTACTGTCATTTACTCCGCTAGGCTAACGCCAACCGAAGTACTGTCATTTACTCCGCTAGGCTAACGCCAACCGAAGTACTGTCATTTACTCCGCTAGGCTAACGCCAACCGAAGTACTGTCATTTACTCCGCTAGGCTAACGCCAACCGAAGTACTGTCATTTACTCCGCTAGGCTAACGCCAACCGAAGTACTGTCATTTACTCCGCTAGGCTAACGCCAACCGAAGTACTGTCATTTACTCCGCTAGGCTAACGCCAACCGAAGTACTGTCATTTACTCCGCTAGGCTAACGCCAACCGAAGTACTGTCATTTACTCCGCTAGGCTAACGCCAACCGAAGTACTGTCATTTACTCCGCTAGGCTAACGCCAACCGAAGTACTGTCATTTACTCCGCTAGGCTAACGCCAACCGAAGTACTGTCATTTACTCCGCTAGGCTAACGCCAACAGAAGTACTGTCATTTACTCCGCTAGGCTAACGCCAACCGAAGTACTGTCATTTACTCCGCTAGGCTAACGCCAACCGAAGTACTGTCATTTACTCCGCTAGGCTAACGCCAACCGAAGTACTGTCATTTACTCCGCTAGGCTAACGCCAACCGAAGTACTGTCATTTACTCCGCTAGGCTAACGCCAACCGAAGTACTGTCATTTACTCCGCTAGGCTAACGCCAACCGAAGTACTGTCATTTACTCCGCTAGGCTAACGCCAACAGAAGTACTGTCATTTACTCCGCTAGGCTAACACCAACAGAAGTACTGTCATTTACTCCGCTAGGCTAACACCAACAGAAGTACTGTCATTTACTCCGCTAGGCTAACACCAACAGAAGTACTGTCATTTACTCCGCTAGGCTAACACCAACAGAAGTACTGTCATTTACTCCGCTAGGCTAACACCAACCGAAGTACTGTCATTTACTCCGCTAGGCTAACACCAACCGAAGTACTGTCATTTACTCCGCTAGGCTAACACCAACCGAAGTACTGTCATTTACTCCGCTAGGCTAACACCAACCGAAGTACTGTCATTTACTCCGCTAGGCTAACACCAACCGAAGTACTGTCATTTACTCCGCTAGGCTAACACCAACCGAAGTACTGTCATTTACTCCGCTAGGCTAACACCAACCGAAGTACTGTCATTTACTCCGCTAGGCTAACACCAACAGAAGTACTGTCATTTACTCCGCTAGGCTAACACCAACAGAAGTACTGTCATTTACTCCGCTAGGCTAACACCAACAGAAGTACTGTCATTTACTCCGCTAGGCTAACACCAACAGAAGTACTGTCATTTACTCCGCTAGGCTAACACCAACAGAAGTACTGTCATTTACTCCGCTAGGCTAACACCAACCGAAGTACTGTCATTTACTCCGCTAGGCTAACACCAACCGAAGTACTGTCATTTACTCCGCTAGGCTAACACCAACCGAAGTACTGTCATTTACTCCGCTAGGCTAACACCAACAGAAGTACTGTCATTTACTCCGCTAGGCTAACACCAACAGAAGTACTGTCATTTACTCCGCTAGGCTAACACCAACAGAAGTACTGTCATTTACTCCGCTAGGCTAACACCAACAGAAGTACTGTCATTTACTCCGCTAGGCTAACACCAACAGAAGTACTGTCATTTACTCCGCTAGGCTAACACCAACAGAAGTACTGTCATTTACTCCGCTAGGCTAACACCAACAGAAGTACTGTCATTTACTCCGCTAGGCTAACACCAACAGAAGTACTGTCATTTACTCCGCTAGGCTAACACCAACAGAAGTACTGTCATTTACTCCGCTAGGCTAACACCAACAGAAGTACTGTCATTTACTCCGCTAGGCTAACACCAACAGAAGTACTGTCATTTACTCCGCTAGGCTAACACCAACAGAAGTACTGTCATTTACTCCGCTAGGCTAACACCAACAGAAGTACTGTCATTTACTCCGCTAGGCTAACACCAACAGAAGTACTGTCATTTACTCCGCTAGGCTAACACCAACCGAAGTACTGTCATTTACTCCGCTAGGCTAACAGCAACCGAAGTACTGTCATTTACTCCGCTAGGCTAACACCAACAGAAGTATTGTCATTTACTCCGTTACACTAACACCAACAGAAGTACTGTCATTTACTCCACTAGGCTAACACCAACAGAAGTACTGTCATTTACTCCACTAGGCTAACACCAACAGAAGTACTGAAGCGAACATCAACAGCAGGTATAGATGTGATCTGTTAGACCCCCCTAATGCCTAGATGTGATCTTACTGTTAGACCCCCTAATGCCTAGATGTGATCTTACTGTTAGACCCCCTAATGCCTAGATGTGATCTTACTGTTAGACCCCCTAATGCCTAGATGTGATCTGTTAGACCCCCCTAATGCCTAGATGTGATCTGTTAGACCCCCCTAATGCCTAGATGTGATCTGTTAGACCCCCTAATGCCTAGATGTGATCTTACTGTTAGACCCCCTAATGCCTAGATGTGATCTGTTAGACCCCCCTAATGCCTAGATGTGATCTTACTGTTAGACCCCCTAATGCCTAGATGTGATCTTACTGTTAGACCCCCTAATGCCTAGATGTGATCTGTTAGACCCCCTAATGCCTAGATGTGATCTGTTAGACCCCCTAATGCCTAGATGTGATCTGTTAGACCCCCTAATGCCTAGATGTGATCTGTTAGACCCCCTAATGCCTAGATGTGATCTGTTAGACCCCCTAATGCCTAGATGTGATCTGTTAGACCCCCTAATGCCTAGATGTGATCTGTTAGACCCCCTAATGCCTAGATGTGATCTTACTGTTAGACCCCCCTAATGCCTAGATGTGATCTTACTGTTAGACCCCCTAATGCCTAGATGTGATCTTACTGTTAGACCCCCCTAATGCCTAGATGTGATCTTACTGTTAGACCCCTAATGCCTAGATGTGATCTTACTGTTAGACCCCCTAATGCCTAGATGTGATCTTACTGTTAGACCCCCTAATGCCTAGTTTGTCTTCTGGTTTTCCGCTGGTGATCCCTCCGAAGGCTCGCTCTACGATGAAGGCAGTGATCTTATCTTTCTTCACTCCATCCTCTCCTACCACCTCCGTACGAGCAAACACCGTCAGCAGGTCTGCAAACCCCCCGTTGGAGATCCAGATCTGGACAGCATGGAAATACAGTCACACAACTGTCCTTTAGCTTGAATCATCATAGCACAAACACAAAGTACCAACAGCAGTAACACATGACTGACAGGCAAAACACAGGTAGGAGGATAACGTGTGTCACCTTTGACCCGTTGAGCAGGTATGTTCTCCTGTCTTCTGATAGGGTGGCTTTGGTCTGAATGGACGCAGCATCACTCCCACTGAAACATACAGGATCCACGTGAAACAGATTCAGAGAACATGACAAAACCAAGCTTTAAAATACACAACCACTTCTGTCAAGCTGGAAAGCTTTTCAGTGGCTAAAAAGCAGCTTTACGGCATACAGATCCAGATGATGTGACTGGTCGAAAAGCAGAATGATGTCATCCAGAGTTCAGGGTGATTTCAGCAGGTTGTGTATTTTATTTCACCTTTATTTAACCAGCTAGTTTATTTAACCAGCTAGTTTATTTAACCAGCTAGTTTATTTAACCAGCTAGTTTATTTAACCAGCTAGTTTATTTAACCAGCTAGTTGAGAACAAGTTGTCATTTACAACTGTGACCTGGCCAAGATAAAGCAAAGCAGTGCGACACAAACACAGAAGTACACATAAATAAACCTACAGTCAATAACACAACATGGTGGCAAAATAATTACAATTTAGCATTAACAATGGAGTGTTGCAGTAGGTTCGTACTGTACCTACCAGGCCCAGTGAAACAGACGGTACGTACCTACCAGGCCCAGTGAAACAGACGGTACGTACCTACCAGGCCCAGTGAAACAGACGGTACGTACCTACCAGGCCCAGTGAAACAGACGGTACGTACCTACCAGGCCCAGTGAAACAGGCGGTACGTACCTACCAGGCCCAGTGAAACAGACGGTACGTACCTACCAGGCCCAGTGAAACAGACGGTACGTACCTACCAGGCCCAGTGAAACAGACGGTACGTACCTGCCAGGCCCAGTGAAACAGACGGTACGTACCTACCAGGCCCAGTGAAACAGGCGGTACGTACCTGCCAGGCCCAGTGAAACAGACGGTACGTACCTACCAGGCCCAGTGAAACAGGCGGTACGTACCTACCAGGCCCAGTGAAACAGGCGGTACGTACCTACCAGGCCCAGTGAAACAGACGGTACGTACCTGCCAGGCCCAGTGAAACAGACGGTACGTACCTACCAGGCCCAGTGAAACAGACGGTACGTACCTGCCAGGCCCAGTGAAACAGACGGTACGTACCTACCAGGCCCAGTGAAACAGACGGTACGTACCTACCAGGCCCAGTGAAACAGGCGGTACGTACCTACCAGGCCCAGTGAAACAGGCGGTACGTACCTACCAGGCCCAGTGAAACAGGCGGTACGTACCTACCAGGCTCAGTGGGACAGAAGGCTGTGCAGTGGTTCATACCTGCCAGGCTCAGTGGGACAGAAGGCTGTGCTGCAGTAGGTTCATACCTACCAGGCTCAGTGGGACAGAAGGCTGTGCTGCAGTCGGTACATACCTGCCAGGCTCAGTGGGACAGAAGGCTGTGCTGCAGTAGGTTCATACCTGCCAGGCTCAGTGGGACAGAAGGCTGTGCTGCAGTAGGTTCATACCTACCAGGCTCAGTGGGACAGAAGGCTGTGCTGCAGTAGGTTCATACCTGCCAGGCTCAGTGGGACAGAAGGCTGTGCTGCAGTAGGTTCATACCTGCCAGGCTCAGTGGGACAGAAGGCTGTGCTGCAGTAGGTTCATACCTGCCAGTCCCAGTGAAACAGACGGTACATACCTACCAGGCCCAGTGAAACAGACGGTACGTACCTGCCAGGCTCAGTGGGACAGAAGGCTGTGCTGCAGTAGGTTCATACCTACCAGGCTCAGTGGGACAGAAGGCTGTGCTGCAGTAGGTTCATACCTGCCAGGCTCAGTGGGACAGAAGGCTGTGCTGCAGTAGGTTCATACCTACCAGGCTCAGTGGGACAGAAGGCTGTGCTGCAGTAGGTTCATACCTACCAGGCTCAGTGGGACAGAAGGCTGTGCTGCAGTAGGTTCATACCTGCCAGGCTCAGTGGGACAGAAGGCTGTGCTGCAGTAGGTTCATACCTGCCAGGCTCAGTGGGACAGAAGGCTGTGCTGCAGTAGGTTCATACCTACCAGGCTCAGTGGGACAGAAGGCTGTGGTGCAGTAGGTTCATACCTACCAGGCTCAGTGGGACAGAAGGCTGTGCTGCAGTAGGTTCATACCTGCCAGGCTCAGTGGGACAGAAGGCTGTGCTGCAGTAGGTTCATACCTGCCAGGCCCAGTGAAACAGACGGTACGTACCTGCCAGGCCCAGTGGGACAGAAGGCTGTGCTGCAGTAGGTTCATACCTGCCAGGCTCAGTGGGACAGAAGGCTGTGCTGCAGTAGGTTCATACCTGCCAGGCCCAGTGAAACAGACGGTACGTACCTGCCAGGCCCAGTGAAACAGACGGTACGTACCTGCCAGGCTCAGTGAGACAGAAGGCTGCTACATGTTCTCCTGAAGCCAGCTTGGGGAGATATTTAGTCTTCTGCTCCTCACTACCGGCTATCAGGATCCCCTAACACACAGCAAGACATCACAGGTTCACAAACAGCAGTAACATTATACAACACAGATAAAAAGAAACAGCCTTGAATCCATCGGTGCAGGACTCTTTACCTTGAGTCCGATGGCTTGGTGGGCAGCCAGTGTAACTGCTATGGATCCATCCAGAGAGATGATCTCTCCTAGTCGGGCATACATGGTGTTGGACAGACCCAGGCCACCTAGGAAGAGACAGGAAGTTATGTTGAGTGGCGTCATGTTACAATGTGTGTTCAGAACTAACAAGATGGTCTCTGATACAGTATGAAGACCTTACCAGCGATAGGCCTAATGTTTATTGTACAGTCTGTGACCTTACAATACTCCTCTGATATTAAACTCCTCACCATACTCCTCAGGCACCTGGATACCGAACAGTCCCAGCTCCTTCAGTCCGTTCAGAGTCTCTGGAGGAATCTTAGCTTCATGGTCGATACGCTTGGAGTCCACTGAAATACAAGGACAGGTCTCAGAATACAACACTGGAACACAGTCTCAGAATACAACGATACTTATCCATGAAACATAAAGTCTCTTAGAATGTCTCTCAGAATAAAATGCAATTTAGCAGATTCTTTTAACTAAAACAATAACACTGACTGGGGTGACTAGGTCTCTTAGAATAAAACAGCACTGAAAGACAACAGTCTCTATTAACAATGTATTAGTATGAAGGTCTATTAGAATAGAACCACACTTTGAATCTGAGTCTTGTATAAGGACAGCAGTCTCTTCTCTCAGTCTCACCCTCTTCAGCGAAGAATTTCTCTACCGGAGCAACAAACGAGTTGATCTCCTCCAGCTCTTCATTTCCAATCTCTGGATAGGGGAAGCACTCTGCCTGGAGGAGAGACACACAATAAGAATCAGATACTTGGTTAATTTATCCTTCTGGGTTATTATGACAAGCTAGCTACTGGCTTTGAGGATTTCCTCATTGTCTTCCAAGGCAGAAAATGGCTTGCATCTGGCTAGAGGTGACAGCTGACAATAACAACGGAAAGATGGCTATGGGTGGCTCTAACTGACAATAACTGAGCAAGCTATCACATATTTCTTAGACAGTACGGCTAAATCAACATTGTATTCATTATGTAGAATTAAAAAAGCATAATACATAAATAACTAGCTAGCTAGTCGCTTACTTTGTTTACTTTGCCAAGGAACAGGTCCTTGGCGTAGCCCAGCTTCCTAGCATGAGTTCTGATGGTTCGGTGAGGTAAGGTGACTTCTTTCGTCGCATGTCTTGCGTTAGATGTTAAAATCTTTCCAAATGTAACAGATTTAGATAAAGCTATAAGTCTGTTGATATTCATTGTCCTGTCAAATTTTCACCTCTCCCAGACTTCTGCTGCTTCCGAAAATGGGTTAAAAGCAGGTTGAAATATGGTCGTAGCTATCTGGGATCCATGGGACGTCCCGACACTGACGTCACCCATTGAAGTAGATATTTTAAACGGTTACGGTAAGGGTTAAGGTTAGGTAAGGGTTATGGCTACGGTTAGGATACGGGTAGGAGTTAAGGTCAGGGTTAGGATTTAGGGTAGGGACGCGCCAAGGATACCGATTAGCCCTAACAGTAGACAGACGGTGGGATACCTTTCACCTCATTCTGTCGCAAACTGATGACGTAAAATGGGCGTTTCGTAATGAATCAGCTGCCTGCAATTCTTCATTAAACCACTGGAGGGGACTGTTTATTCAGGAACAAAATATACATGGAAATGCTCAGGGCAAGCTAAAAAAGCAATGGACACATTTCTGTATACCGCACATGTATAATGGATATAAACACAACATGCAACAATTTAAAAGAGTTTACTGAGTTATAGTTCTCAGCCACCCCAGTCATGGACTGTTCTCTCTACGACTGCATGGCAAGCGGTACCGGAGTGCCAAGTCTAGGACAAAAAGGCTTCTCAACAGTTTTTACCCCCAAGCCATAAGACTTCTGAACAGGTTAGGGTTAGGGTTACCCGGACAACTTTACATTACAACCCCTCTTTTGCGCTGCCGCTACTCTCTGTTTATCTTATATGCAGTCACTTTAACCATACATCCATGTGCATACTACCTCAATTGGCCTGACCAACCAGTGCTCCCGCACATTGGCTAACTGGGCTATCTGCATTGTGTCCGACCTCCCCCCAAACCCCTCCTTTTACGCTGCTGCTACTCTCTGTTCATCATATATGCATAGTCACTTTAACCATACCTACATGTACATACTACCTCAATAAGCCTGACTAACAGGTGTCTGTATATAGCCTTGCTACTGTTATTTTCAAATGTATTTTTACTGTTGTTTTATTTATTTACTTATCTACACACACACACCTTTTTTCGCACTATTGGTTAGAGCCTGTAAGTAAGCATTTCACTGTAAGGTCTACACACCTGTTGTATTTGGCGCACTTTGATTTGATTATAAGAAAATCAGTCAATTGAAATCAATTCATCAGCCCATAATCTATGAATTTCAAATGACTAGGAATACAGATACACATCTGTTGCTCAAAGATACCTTAAAAAAAAAAAGGTAGGGGCATGGATCAGAAAACCAATCAGTATCTGGTGTGACCACCATTTTCCTCATGCAGTGTAACACATCTTCGCATATAGTTTATCAGGCTGTTGATTGAAGAGGAGTGGGACAACATTCCACAGGCCACAATGGCTGTGCGAAGTTGCTGGATATTGGTGGGAACTGTGAACACGATGTCGTACATGCGTTGATCCAGAGCATTCCAAACAACCTCAATGGGTGACATGTCTGGTGAGTATACAGGCAACATCTCTGGTGAACATTCCTGAGTCAGCATGCTAATGGCACGGAACACTTGAGACATCTGGGGCATTATGTTGTGTGACAAAACTGCACATTTTAGAGTGGCCTTTTATTTCCCCCAGCACAAGGTGCACCTGTGTAATGATCATGCTGTTTAATCAGCTTCTTGATATGCCACACCTGTCAGGTGGATGGATTATCTTGGCAAAGGAGAAATGCTCACTAACAGGGATGTAAACAAATGTGTGCACAAAATCTGAGAGAAATAAGCTTTTTGTACATGGAACATTTGAGATCTTTTATTTCAGCTCATGAAATATGAGATCAACACTTTACAATACAACCTTACCGTGAAATGCGTACTTACCCACAATGCAGTGAAGAAAAATAAGAGTTAAGAACATATTAACTAAAACGAAAGTAAAAAATAAAAGAGCAACAAAATAACAATGAAGCTGTATACAGGGTGTACTGGTAACGAGTCAATGTACAGGGGTACAGGTTAGTCGAGGTAATATGTACATGTAGGTGGGGTTAAAGTGACTATGCACTAGGGGGGGGGCATTTGATGAGCTTTTCAGCAGTCTTATGGCTTGGGGGTAGAAGCTGTCAAGAAGCCTTTTGGTACTAGATTTGGTGCTCCGGTACCGCTGCCGTGCATCTCCTTTGTCTTGATTGACGCTATCCCAGGCGGTGTCAGAGGAAGGCCCTAAAAATTGTCAAAGACTCCAGCCTCCCTTAGTCATAGACTGTTCTCTCTGCTACCGCACGGCAAGCGGTACCGGAACACCAAGTCTAGGTCCAAGAGGCTTCTAAACAGCTTCTACCAACAAGCCATAATTTATTTATTTAACTAGGCAAGTCAGTTTTAAGACTCCTGAACATCTAATGAAATGGCTACCCAGACTACTTGCATTGTCCCCCCTCCCCACACCACTGCTACTCTCGGTTGTCATCTATGCATAGTCAATTTAATAACTCTACCTACATGCACATACTACCTCAACTAACCGGTGCCCCCGCACATTGACTCTGTATCGGTACCCCCCTGTATATAGAGTTGAAGTCCGAAGTTTACATACACCTTAGCCAAATACATTTAAACTCAGTTTTTCACAATTCCTGACATTTAATCCTAGTAAAAATTCCCTGTCTTAGGTCAGTTAGGATCACCACTTTATTTTAAGAATGTAAAAAATGTCATAATAATAGTAGAGAGAATGATTTATTTCAGCTTTTATTTCTTTCATCACATTCCCAGTGGGTCAGAAGTTTACATACACTCAATTAGTATTTGGTAGCATTGCCTTTAAATTGTTTAACTTGGGTAAAACGTTTCGGGTAGCCTTCCACAAGCTTCCCACAATAAGTTGGGTGAATTTTGGCCCATTCCTCCTGACAGAGCTGGTGTAACTGAATCAAGTTTTAGGCCTCCTCACTCGCACATGCTTTTTCAGTTCTGCCCACAAATTTTCTATAGGATTGAGGTCAGAGCTTTGTGATGGCCACTCCAATGCCTTGACTTTGTTGTCCTTAAGCCATTTTGCCACAACTTTGGAAGTATACTTGGGGTCATTGTTAATTTGGAAGACCCATTTGCAACCAAGCTTTAACTTCCTGACTGATGTCTTGAGATCTTGCTTCAATATATCCACATAATTATCCTCCCTCATGATGCCATCTATTTTGTGAAGTGCACCAGTCCCTCCTGCAGCAAAGCACCCCCACAACATGATGTTGCCACCCCCGCGCTTCACGGTTGGGATGGTGTTCTTCGGCTTGCAAGCCTCCCCCTTTTTCCTCCAAACATAACGATGGTCATTATGGCCAAACAGTTCTAATTGTGTTTCATCAGACCAGAGGACATTTCTCCAGAAAGTACAATCTTTGTCCCCATGTGCAGTTGCAAACTGTAATCTGTCTTTTTTATGGCGGTTTTGGAGCAGTGGCTTCTTCCATGCTGAGCGGCCTTTCAGGTTATGTCGATATTGGACTCGTTTTACTGTGGATATAGATACTTTTGTACCCGTTTCCTCCAGCATCTTCACAAGGTCCTTTGCTGTTGTTCTGGGATTGATTTGCACTTTTCGCACCAAAGTACGTTCATCTCTAGGAGACAGAACGCGTCTCCTTCCTGAGCGGTATGACGGCTGCGTGGTCCCATGGTATTTATACTTCAGGCGTTTTGAAATTGCTCCCAAGGATGAACCAGACTTGTGGAGGTCTACAATTTTTTTTCTGGGGTCTTGGCTGATCTCTTTGATTTTCCCATGATGTCAAGCAAAGAGGCACTGAGTTTGAAGGTAGGCCTTGAAATACAGGTACACCTCCAATTGACTCAAATTATGTCAATTAGCCTATCAGAAGCTTCTAAAGCCATGACATCATTTTCTGGAATTTTCCAAGCTGTTTAAAGGCACAGTCAACTTAGAATTGGAATTGTGATACAGTGAATTATAAGTGAAATAATCTGTCTATAAACAATTGTTGGAAAAATGACTTGTGTCATGCACACAGTAGATGTCCTAACCGACTTGCCAAAACTATAGTTTGTTAACAAGAAATGTGTGGAGTGGTTGAAAAACGAGTTTTAATGACTCCAACGTAAGTGTATGTAAACTTCAACTGTAGTCTCGCTATTGTTATTTTACTGCTGCTCTTTAATAACTTTTTACTTTTATATCTTATCTCAATTTTTTTGAAACTGCATTGTTGGTTAGGGGCTCGTAGTTTAGTTTATTAATTCAACCATTTAAAAAAAACAAGCACACATAAAACTTGAAAAAGCCATACATGCACATGAATAAAATCATGGAGGATAACACACAAAGTCTGGGACTTATTTCCATTGTGGTCCTCTTGAGACAAGATGGCTAGACAAGATCCAACACAGTATGGCAGCGAAATAATAAAACATAGAACATTGATCTCGTCATTACAGTTACATCATAGGGGTTATTCATATGGGCACAGAAGACAAACATTTTAAAGCTGCCCAGAGAGGACATTGTTTTTATTGGCAGAGGCAACTCATTCATAAGTAAGCATTTCACTGTAAGGTCTACCTACACCTGTTGTATTCTGCACATGTGACTAATACAATTTGGATTTGAAACAAACAGGCAATCTATTTTTGCTCTATTATAGAGGGCACTATAATATATATAGTACTATACTATCATAGTAGACATCGATCATCAAGGCTACATGTGTGCAAAAATAACATTCACAGAGTAAAAAATGTAATAATCCCCCTTCACACACGTGTTACTGTTAAGTTCAACACAACAAAAACAATATTTTGTCTGCAGGTTATTACATTGTACACTTTCTGCCTGTGGACATCTGTTCTACAATGTGCCAGCAGAGCAGAATACCCTTTGTTGGCATAATTGATCTCTGTCAAGCAGAGAGGACACCTGGCATACCCCTTTTATCCACTGTACTGAAGAAGTGAGAAAGAGGGGAAGTGTGTGATGTTCCTTTCACCTCTATAGAGGTATCCAGCTGAAACCAGGCCCAGTTTAAACCAGGCCCAGCTTAAACCAGGCCCAGATCCACTTGTTTGTTCCTTTCACCTCTTTAGAGGCATCCATCTTAAACCAGGCCCAGTTTAAACCAGGCCCAGCTTCAGCTACACTTGTTTGTTCCTTTCACCTCTTTAGAGGCATCCATCTTAAACCAGGCCCAGATACACTTGTTTAATAACAAGCAGCGTCTCATTTTCACCTAATTCTCTCATTCTGAAAATTAACCACATACTGTAGAGGGAAAACATTAGTTCACAGATAATAGTTTGTTCGTTAGCTAACATTTCACACAGTGCAGGGTCCAGTAAGCAACTAACACGTTGTAATTTGAGGAACGGCAAGGAGTCGTATGTTACCAGTTAATACTATAGCGAATTGGTTAGGTTACTAATGTTAGCTCATCTGATGTTGTAACGTTAGCTGTCTGACTTTTGTAGCCAGCCAATTTTCACACCATAAACTCAATTATTTTATCAATTAAGTTGGCTAATGTTGCTCAACATTTCTCTGGCTAGCTAACAGATCATTCGAACCAGCTAGCAAGATACTTAACAATACTTGTTCCACCACACTTTCTCCCTCACCTCAAACTAGTACACAGCGTTGTACGAGATCTTCAGTTTCTTGGCAATTTCTCAGAACAATAGACTGATGAGTTTCAGAAGAAAGGCCTTGTTTCGGGCCATTTTGAGCCTGTAATCGAACCCACAAATTCTGATGCTCCAGATACTCAACTAGTCTAAAGAAGGCCAGTTTAATTGCTTCTTTAATTAGCACAACAGTTTTCAGCTATGCTAACATAATTGCAAAAGGGTTTTCTAATGATCAATTAGCCTTTTAAAATCAGAAACTTAGCTAACAACGTGCCATTGGAACACAGGAGTGATGGTTGCTGATAATGGGCCTCTGTACGCCTATGTAGATATATATATATATATTTTTTTTAATCAGCCGTTTCCAGCTACAATAGTCATTTACAACATTAACAATGTCTACACTGTATTTCTGATCAATTTGATGTTATTTTAATGGACAATCCCCTCCCCCTATTTTTCAAAAACAAGGACATTTCTAAGTGACTCCAAACGTTTGAACAGTAGTGTAACTCTGTTACACCAAAATGGAACATGCAGAAAATAGATTTCTGAAGCAACAAAATGATACCTTGTTCCCCCCCTCAATCTACACACAATAACCCATAATGAAAAAGCAAAAACTGGTTTAGACACTAATTTATTAAAAAATAAAAACAGAAATATCACAATTACATAAGTATTCAGACCCTTTACTTAGTACTTTGTTAAAGCACCTTTGGCAGCGATTACAACCTCGAGTCTTCTTAGATATAATGCTACAAGCTTGGCACACCTGTATTTGGGGAGTTTCTCCCATTCTTCTCTGCAGATCCTCTCAAGCTCTGTCAGGTTGAATGGGGAGCGTTGCTGCACAGCTATTTTCAGGTCTCTCCAGAAATGTCCGATCGGGTTCAAGTCCGGGCTCTGGCTGGGCCACTCAAGGACATTGAGACTTGTCCCGAAGCCACTCCTGCGTTGTTTTGGCTGTGAGCTTAGGGTCGTTGTCCTGTTGGAAGGTGAACCTTCACCCCATTCTGAGGTCCTGAGTGCTCTGGAGCAGGTTTTCATCAAGGATCTAGTACAGCAGGTAGTACAGTATACCCTCAGCTAGTCAGCCCCTAGTCCAGCTCCTAATACAGTATAGCCTCAGCTAGTCAGCCCCTAGTACAGTATAGCCTCAGCTAGTCAGCTCCTAGTACAGTATAGCCTCAGCTAGTCAGCTCCTAGTACAGTATAGCCTCAGCTAGTCCAGCTCCTAGGACAGTATAGCCTCAGCTAGTCAGCTCCTAGTCCAGTATAGCCTCAGCTAGTCAGCTCCTAGGACAGTATAGCCTCAGCTAGTCAGCTCCTAGGACAGTATAGCCTCAGCTAGTCAGCTCCTAGTACAGTATAGCCTCAGCTAGTCAGCTCCTAGTACAGTATAGCCTCAGCTAGTCAGCCCCTAGTACAGTATAGCCTCAGCTAGTCAGCTCCTAGTCCAGTATAGCCTCAGCTAGTCAGCTCCTAGGACAGTATAGCCTCAGCTAGTCAGCTCCTAGTCCAGTATAGCCTCAGCTAGTCAGCTCCTAGTACAGTATAGCCTCAGCTAGTCAGCCCCTAGTACAGTATAGCCTCAGCTAGTCAGCCCCTAGTACAGTATAGCCTCAGCTAGTCAGCTCCTAGGACAGTATAGCCTCAGCTAGTCAGCTCCTAGTCCAATATAGCCTCAGCTAGTCAGCTCCTAGTCCAGTACAGCCTCAGCTAGTCAGCTCCTAGTACAGTACAGCCTCAGCTAGTCAGCCCCTAGTACAGTATAGCCTCAGCTAGTCAGCTCCTAGTCCAGCAGGTAGTACAGTAGTCTCAGCTAGTCCAGCCACTAGTACAGTATAGCCTCAGCTAGTCAGCTCCTAGGACAGTATAGCCTCAGCTAGTCAGCTCCTAGTCGAGTATAGCCTCAGCTAGTCCAGCCCCTAGTCCAGTACAGCCTCAGCTAGTCAGCTCCTAGTACAGCAGGTAGTTGGTTTTGAGAGAGGGCCTTGACAGAATGATAACCACGCCACAGAACTGTATACATTTATCAATGATACATGTTCCAACCAGGGTCCTTTGACACAGAGACAAGTACCCTAACCCCAAGATAGACAACTCCAGAGCTCTGAAAGGTTGTTCTAGTGTGGATATGAATGGAGGCTACGGTCATAACAGAAAACAGAAAAACATGGCTGCCTGAGAGTAGTTCTGCTGGTCAGGGAAGGCAATAGATTGTACAGTTATCTTCTGATCAGGGTAAAATCACTACCCCACAACAATACAATCTACTACCTCACACCGCCTCAACAGATAGACAATGACTTCATAATGTTCATGATGTACTTTAATGATTTCTTCCTGTTCATTCTCAAAACACCACAGCAACTGTGTTCAGAATATTAACTTTTACAATGACCATAAGAGGAGATTGACCGTAGTATCCTTGGTGGTTGACACATTGAGAAAGACAGTAGGTTGTACAGTTATCTCCCAGTGTAGGTGTGACCCTAAAACTATCCAACCTACTACCTCATCCCACTGAGCAGAGGAAACAGAGGAACCGTGGCACCTGGTCTGACCTACTACCTCATCCCACTGAGCAGAGGAAACAGAGGAACCGTGGCACCTGGTCTGACCTACTACCTCATCCCACTGAGCAGAGGAAACAGAGGAACCTTGGCACCTGGTCTGACCTACTACCTCATCCCACTGAGCAGAGGAAACAGAGGAACCGTGGCACCTGGTCTGACCTACTACCTCATCCCACTGAGCAGAGGAAACAGAGGAACCTTGGCACCTGGTCGAACCTACTACCTCATCCCACTGAGCAGAGGAAACAGAGGAACCGTGGCACCGGGTCTGACCTACTACCTCATCCCACTGAGCAGAGGAAACAGAGGAACCGTGGCACCTGGTCTGACCTACTACCTCATCCCACTGAGCAGAGGAAACAGAGGAACCTTGGCACCTGGTCTGACCTACTACCTCATCCCACTGAGCAGAGGAAACAGAGGAACCGTGGCACCTGGTCTGACCTACTACCTCATCCCACTGAGCAGAGGAAACAGAGGAACCGTGGCACCTGGTCTGACCTACTACCTCATCCCACTGAGCAGAGGAAACAGAGGAACCTTGGCACCTGGTCTGACCTACTACCTCATCCCACTGAGCAGAGGAAACAGAGGAACCGTGGCACCTGGTCTGACCTACTACCTCATCCCACTGAGCAGAGGAAACAGAGGAACCGTGGCACCTGGTCGAACCTACTACCTCATCCCACTGAGCAGAGGAAACAGAGGAACCGTGGCACCTGGTCTGACCTACTACCTCATCCCACTGAGCAGAGGAAACAGAGGAACCTTGGCACCTGGTCTGACCTACTACCTCATCCCACTGAGCAGAGGAAACAGAGGAACCTTGGCACCTGGTCTGACCTACTACCTCATCCCACTGAGCAGAGGAAACAGAGGAACCGTGGCACCTGGTCTGACCTACTACCTCATCCCACTGAGCAGAGGAAACAGAGGAACCGTGGCACCTGGTCTGACCTACTACCTCATCCCACTGAGCAGAGGAAACAGAGGAACCGTGGCACCTGGTCGAACCTACTACCTCATCCCACTGAGCAGAGGAAACAGAGGAACCGTGGCACCTGGTCTGACCTACTACCTCATCCCACTGAGCAGAGGAAACAGAGGAACCGTGGCACCTGGTCGAACCTACTACCTCATCCCACTGAGCAGAGGAAACAGAGGAACCGTGGCACCTGGTCTGACCTACTACCTCATCCCACTGAGCAGAGGAAACAGAGGAACCTTGGCACCTGGTCTGACCTACTACCTCATCCCACTGAGCAGAGGAAACAGAGGAACCGTGGCACCTGGTCGAACCTACTACCTCATCCCACTGAGCAGAGGAAACAGAGGAACCTTGGCACCTGGTCTGACCTACTACCTCATCCCACTGAGCAGAGGAAACAGAGGAACCGTGGCACCTGGTCTGACCTACTACCTCATCCCACTGAGCAGAGGAAACAGAGGACCCTTGGCACCTGGTCTGACCTACTACCTCATCCCACTGAGCAGAGGAAACAGAGGAACCTTGGCACCTGGTCTGACCTACTACCTCATCCCACTGAGCAGAGGAAACAGAGGAACCTTGGCACCTGGTCGAACCTACTACCTCATCCCACTGAGCAGAGGAAACAGAGGAACCGTGGCACCTGGTCTGACCTACTACCTCATCCCACTGAGCAGAGGAAACAGAGGAACCTTGGCACCTGGTCTGACCTACTACCTCATCCCACTGAGCAGAGGAAACAGAGGAACCTTGGCACCTGGTCGAACCTACTACCTCATCCCACTGAGCAGAGGAAACAGAGGAACCTTGGCACCTGGTCTGACCTACTACCTCATCCCACTGAGCAGAGGAAACAGAGGAACCTTGGCACCTAGTCTGACCTACTACCTCATCCCACTGAGCAGAGGAAACAGAGGAACCGTGGCACCTGGTCTGACCTACTACCTCATCCCACTGAGCAGAGGAAACAGAGGAACCTTGGCACCTGGTCTGACCTACTACCTCATCCCACTGAGCAGAGGAAACAGAGGAACCGTGGCACCTGGTCTGACCTACTACCTCATCCCACTGAGCAGAGGAAACAGAGGAACCTTGGCACCTGGTCGGACCTACTACCTCATCCCACTGAGCAGAGGAAACAGAGGAACCGTGGCACCTGGTCTGACCTACTACCTCATCCCACTGAGCAGAGGAAACAGAGGAACCGTGCCACCTGGTCTGACCTACTACCTCATCCCACTGAGCAGAGGAAACAGAGGAACCTGGTCTGACCTACTACCTCATCCCACTGAGCAGAGGAAACAGAGGAACCGTGGCACCTGGTCTGACCTACTACCTCATCCCACTGAGCAGAGGAAACAGAGGAACCGTGGCACCTGGTCTGACCTACTACCTCATCCCACTGAGCAGAGGAAACAGAGGAACCGTGGCACCTGGTCTGACCTACTACCTCATCCCACTGAGCAGAGGAAACAGAGGAACCGTGGCACCTGGTCTGACCTACTACCTCATCCCACTGAGCAGAGGAAACAGAGGAACCGTGGCACCTGGTCTGACCTACTACCTCATCCCACTGAGCAGAGGAAACAGAGGAACCTTGGCACCTGGTCTGACCTACTACCTCATCCCACTGAGCAGAGGAAACAGAGGAACCGTGGCACCTGGTCTGACCTACTACCTCATCCCACTGAGCAGAGGAAACAGAGGAACCTTGGCACCTGGTCTGACCTACTACCTCATCCCACTGAGCAGAGGAAACAGAGGAACCGTGGCACCTGGTCTGACCTACTACCTCATCCCACTGAGCAGAGGAAACAGAGGAACCGTGGCACCTGGTCTGACCTACTACCTCATCCCACTGAGCAGAGGAAACAGAGGAACCGTGGCACCTGGTCTGACCTACTACCTCATCCCACTGAGCAGAGGAAACAGAGGAACCGTGGCACCTGGTCTGACCTACTACCTCATCCCACTGAGCAGAGGAAACAGAGGAACCTTGGCACCTGGTCTGACCCACCTCACAGCATCTGTTGAGAGAGAGACTGGATAGTAATACTGACACTTTTAGGATCAATTCCACCATAGCAAACAAGAAAATTCTACATTGTTACGTTACAGCCTTATTCTAAAATGGATAAAATATATACTCAACCTACACACTATACCCCATGATGACAAAGCAAAAACAGGTTTAGAAATTTTAGCAAATTGGTCCTTTTGTTATTTGCAGAATTCAGGGGAGAGGGATTTGAGAGAAACCTTTTATTCAACTAGTTGTGTGTATTATTTTGGGGGTGTTTTGAGACCGGTTGTGAACCAAGGTTTCCAGAACCCTGCTGCTGCTCTCTTACATGGTTTAACTAAGGAAAAGCAGTGGTTAACTAAGGAAAAGCAGTGGTTAACTAAGGAAAAGCAGTGGTTAACTAAGGAAAAGCAGTGGTTAACTAAGGAAAAGCAGTGGTGAAATACAGAGTTGAAAGATGTGAGGGAAAAGTCTGGTAAGCAGACTCTACATCAGCCTGATTATAAACATTTGACCATGAAATATGATCAATCAACATCTTAAAGCTCTCCTAATTACTTTAGTTCAATATTCTACATTTAATGCTACTAATCATTCCCATCTGTTCATTTCTAGCTGCCAAAGAGAAGTGGAAAATTGGAAAGTGGTCACAAATGTCGGCATAAAGAATACTTTTATCAGCCACATTATTCAACGAATAGGAAAGAGTATGATCAATAAGGGAGGCAGATGAACTGGTCAGTCTGTGGGCGTATAGATGAGGGGACAGGGATATCTGGAGTATGAACTATTCAGAAAGTCATGTCAATCTGTGGTTCTCACATTTAAATACATTTATGTTGTAATCACCTGACAGTAAGAACATTTTATCTTCATTATTAATCAAATCCAAGGTTGATGCAAGGATATCAATGAAACTATCAATGTCAGAATTGTGTGACTGATAGATTAACACTTTTTACCACCAAGAAATGAACAGGAAGGACTTTCTATGAAAAGATTCAACATCAATGTTAGATGTCAGTGTGAGGTCCTCTCTTACAAAGACTTGAAAACGTTTATGAACAAAAATGGACCCTCCTCCCAATCGTCAAGTTCTACTGTGGTGAACAGCATTATAACGAGACATGTTAAAGCATGATTGTCAGAGTTGACATCCTTGGCTTCATTAATATCTAACGGGTTAAAGACCATGTTATCAGAGTTGGTATCCTTGGCTTCATTAATATCTAACGGGTTAAAGACCATGTTATCAGGGTTGGTATCCTTGGCTTCATTAATATCTAACGGGTTAAAGAGCATGTTATCAGGGTTGGTATCCTTGGCTTCATTAATATCTAACGGGTTAAAGACCATGTTATCAGAGTTGACATCCTTGGCTTCATTAATATCTAACGGGTTAAAGACCATGTTATCAGGGTTGGTATCCTTGGCTTCATTAATATCTAACGGGTTAAAGAGCATGTTATCAGGGTTGGTATCCTTGGCGTCATTAATATCTAACGGGTTAAAGACCATGTTATCAGGGTTGGTATCCTTGGCTTCATTAATATCTAACGGGTTAAAGACCATGTTATCAGGTTTGGTATCCTTGGCGTCATTAATATCTAACGGGTTAAAGAGCATGTTATCAGGTTTGGTATCCTTGGCTTCATTAATATCTAACGGGTTAAAGAGCATGTTATCAGGGTTGACATCCTTCCCAACTAAAAGAGATACACAGTAGAAATCATCCAGAGAGCGGAACAGAAACATAGAAGTATATGTCTCGCATGTCTAACCATATTGGTGTTAGTTTTATCAATAGGGGTGCACTTCCTATGGAATGCACATTGACACCACTGAAGACTTCAGAAGATTATGACCCTCAGAGAAGTCTGTGTTTGGTCATGAGGTTAGGTGAAACACATGCAATACTAACTAGAATGTGGACACTGACTGTAGGCCTATACCCTCTCACATGTAGACTAATATAATATTAACCCCTAAAAATTAGACAACAAATTTGAATTTTGTCTCGGGAACAGGAGTGGAGAAATAGGATTTTTTTCAGCATCTCTTGAGAAAAGGTGAATGTGCGTGTCTTTAACACTTATGCAAGCAGACCACATAAAATATGCACCCAAGACAAACTGAAGTCTTATCAGAAATGTGTTTCTTAGTTCTCAACTTTTCATTTCCTTAAAACCGGTCAAACTGATGATATTGGGACATTTTGTACAGGAACAATCTTTCCACTGTTTTGGAGTTAATGCCTTTTCTCCCCGGTCCCTAAAGGAAACAAGTCAACTTCACAGGTGTTAACTAGATTACTAAACACATTCATTAGATCAATGTAAGACAATCTGGTGAAGACTCATTTATGTAGTCTTCTAGGCCAGGTCAACAAGTTAAGACAGAAGAGAAGCTGCATGTAATCTAACTATAGTTGACAAACAAATGGCCTACCAAATGTCCCACGGTATATGGCCTACCAAATGTCCCACGGTATATGGCCTACCAAATGTCCCACGGTATATGGCCTACCAAGGTGTTGACATAACACAGTGCCCCATCTAAGATCAGCATTTTCCAAGCATCTTATCCAGGCTTCTCATAACCGGGATATTGATGTGCATGTAAACTGTAGTTTTGTTAACTGTAGCCAGGTTATTGCAAATTGTGAATGAAACGTGTGTCAAAGCAAACGCAAGAAATCCTTTAAATGGAGAACCTATTTTAGCTCATGATTGATAGCTAGCTATAACATATTTATTCAATTTTAGGTGAGCATGATGGTATGAGGGCCAGATGGGGAATTAAGCCAGGACACCAGGGTTAACACCCCTACTCTTATCATTTACATTTAAGTCATTTAGCAGACGCTCTTATCCAGAGCGACTTACAAGTTGGTGCATTCACCTTATGATGTCCAGTGGAACAACCACTTTACAATAGTGCATCTAACTCTAAGGGGGGGGGGGGGAGGTTAGAAGGATTACTTTATCCTATCCTAGGTATTCCTTAAAGAGGTGATAAGTGGCATGGGCTCTTTAGTGACCACAGAAAGTCAGGACATCCATTTAATGTCCCATCCCAAAGACAGCAGCCTACACTTGGAAATGTCCCCAATCACTGCCCTGGGGCATTGGGATATTTTTTTTAGACCAGAGGAAAGAGTGCCTCCTACGGGCCCTCCAACACCACTTCCAGCAGCATCTGGTCTCCCATCCAGGGACTGACCAGGACCAACCCTGCTTAGCTTCAGAAGCAAGCCAGCAGTAGGATGCAGGGTGGTATGCTGCTGTCCTAACATAGTGGGATGCTTTGGCTAATAACCCAACTGGGCCCCACATTACTGTGGTGTATAACCCAACAGGGCCCCAAATTACTGTGGTGTATAACCCAACAGGGCCCCAAATTACTGTGGTGTATAACCCAACAGGGCCCCACATTACTGTGGTGTATAACCCAACAGGGCCCCACATTACTGTGGTGTATAACCCAACAGGGCCCCACATTACTGTGGTGTATAACCCAACAGGGCCCCACATTACTGTGGTGTATAACCCAACAGGGCCCCACATTACTGTGGTGTATAACCCAACAGGGCCCCACATTACTGTGGTGTATAACCCAACAGGGCCCCAAATTACTGTGGTGTATAACCCAACAGGGCCCCAAATTACTGTGGTGTATAACCCAACAGGGCCCCACATTACTGTGGTGTATAACCCAACAGGGCCCCACATTACTGTGGTGTATAACCCAACTGGGCCCCACATTACTGTGGTGTATAACCCAACAGGGCCCCACATTACTGTGGTGTATAACCCAACAGGGCCCCACATTACTGTGGTGTATAACCCAACAGGGCCCCACATTACTGTGGTGTATAACCCAACAGGGCCCCAAATTACTGTGGTGTATAACCCAACAGGGCCCCAAATTACTGTGGTGTATAACCCAACTGGGCCCCACATTACTGTGGTGTATAACCCAACAGGGCCCCACATTACTGTGGTGTATAACCCAACTGGGCCCCACATTACTGTGGTGTATAACCCAACAGGGCCCCACATTACTGTGGTGTATAACCCAACAGGGCCCCACATTACTGTGGTGTATAACCCAACAGGGCCCCACATTACTGTGGTGTATAACACAACAGGGCCCCACATTACTGTGGTGTATAACCCAACAGGGCCCCAAATTACTGTGGTGTATAACCCAACAGGGCCCCAAATTACTGTGGTGTATAACCCAACAGGGCCCCACATTACTGTGGTGTATAACACAACTGGGCCCCACATTACTGTGGTGTATAACACAACAGGGCCCCACATTACTGTGGCGTATAACCCAACTGGGCCCCACATTACTGTGGCGTATAACCCAACAGGGCCCCACATTACTGTGGCGTATAACCCAACAGGGCCCCACATTACTGTGGTGTATAACACAACAGGGTGGTGTATAACCCAACAGGGCCCCACATTACTGTGGTGTATAACCCACATTACTGTGGTGTATAACCCACATTACTGTGGTGTATAACACACATTACTGTGGTGTATAACACAACAGGGCCCCACATTACTGTATAACAAAACCCTAGCTACGTATCCCCCAGTTACTCAACGACCTACAATGACAAGAGTCGACTCTGCTCACATAACTAGAACCTAACCATCAGTTATTTCCTTCAACCCCATTACACTCTATTCTATTATTATCCAGCTAGCTAGATGGTAGTTCATTAATTATACAGACACATAAATCATATCATAACCATCATATTGTATTTTTTCACAGAACATAATGCCAAACATTAGCTCATTGAGAAAGAGCCAAGAAGATATGGAAACTTTACTGGCAGGAGGTTATGGTTGCCACACTGGTGGAGGTGACGGATAGAAGGCTGTCATAGCTAGGCCTTGGCAGATAGAGCCTCAGACAAGATAAAACATGGCATGTCTAGCTAACATTTTACTTTCTTCTCACAGCTGGGACCACTGCCTCCACAACCACCCAAAGACACGTGTTCCACATCTTATGCCAACCAGTAAAAAAAGGTTTTTATTTTCTAAAAACACTTATCTCCGCATGTGTGGTTCCCACCGTGAAGCATGGAGGAAGTGGTGTGACGGTGTACGGGTGCTTTGCTGGTGACACGGTCTGTGATTCATTTAGAATTCAAGGCACACTTAACCAGCATGGCTACCACAGCATTCTGCAGCGAAACGCCATCCCATCTGGTTTACGTTTAGTGGGACTATCCTTTGTTTTTCAACAGGACAATGACCTTCAGGCTGTGTAGGGGCTATTTGACCAATAAGGAGAGTGCTGCGTCAGATGACATGGCCTCCACAATCACCCGACCTCAACCCAATTGAGATGGTTTGGGATGAGTTGGACCGCAGACTGAAGGAAAAGCAGCCAACAAGTGCTCAGCATATGTGGGAACTCCTTCAAGACTGTTGGAAATGTATTCCCGGTGAAGCTAGTTGAGAGAATGCCAAGAGTGTTTAAAGCTGTCATCAAGGCAAAGGGTGTCTACTTTGAAGAATCTAAAATATATTTAGATGTAAAAAAAATTTGGTAACTATATGATTCCATGAGTGTTATTTCATAGTTTTGATGTCTTCACTATTATTCTACAATGTAGAAAACCCTTCAATGAGTAGGTGTGTCCAAACCTTTTGACTGGTAATCAGGTAAAAGTAAAAGTTTTAGAACACCTCAATTTTTCCCATTTCTATTAATATCCACACAGTTTAATGTACTCTGAAATTAAAGCATAGAACACATTTTTATTTTACCTTTATTTAACTAGGCAAGTCAGTTAAGAACAAATTCTTATTTACAATGACCGCCTAGGAACAGTGGGTTAACTGCCTTGTTCAGGGGCAGAACGACAAATTTTTACCTTGTCAGCTCGGGGACTCGATCTTGCAACCTTTCGGTTACTAGTAAAATGCTCTAACCACTAAGCTACCAAACAATTGGAAACAAAAAAAAATGTCATGGATTTATTTTATTTAACAAAATGTAATACCTTTTGCAGACATAACAGCTAAACACACTCGTGGCATTCTTTCTACAATGGAAATCAAATATTGTTCAGAAAGTTCTTCCCAACATTGTTGCAGAAATTCCCACAAATGTGTTGCACTTGTAGGTTGCTTTGCTTTCACCCTTCTGCCCAGTTCATCCCAAACCAGCTCCATGGGGTTTAAGTCTGGAGACTGTGCTGGCCATTCCATGATTTGAAGACTACATCTTTCCTTCTAAGGTAGTTCTGACATAGCCTGGAGGTATGTTCTGGGTCATTATCTTGCTGTAGGATGAACCCCATAGCCTGGAGGTATGTTCTGGGTCATTATCTTGCTGTAGGATGAACCTGATAGCCTGGAGGTATGTTCTGGGTCATTATTTTGCTGTAGGATGAACCTCATAGCCTGGAGGTATGTTCTGGGTCATTATCTTGCTGTAGGATGAACCTCATAGCCTGGAGGTATGTTCTGGGTCATTATTTTGCTGTAGGATGAACCTCATAGCCTGGAGGTATGTTCTGGGTCGTCATCTTGCTGTAGGATGAACCCCTGACCAACTAGGCATACACCAGAGGGTATAACATGGTGCTGCGGTACTCATTTTGGTTCAGGGTGCCACTCACTCTGTGCAAGTCGCCGACTCTGGATCCAGCAAAAGAGCCCCAGACCATCACGCTTCCTACTCCAAGTTTGACAGTTGGTGTCACACACTGAGGAACCACCTTTTCACCTACTCGACGACAAACCCTGAGTGATAAACCGAAGATTTTACATTTTAATGAATCGGTCCATAAGACCTTCTTCCAGTCTTCAGTAGTCCACTGGCGGTGCTTCATGGCCCAGGCAAACCTATTTCTTATTTTGCCAACTTAGCAATGGCTTTCTTACTACCACTTGACCTGTCAAACCTGCAGCTTGAAGTCTTCTCTTCAAAGTTGAAACTGAGACTTGCTTACTTCGACCAGTGTTAAGCTGTACTTGAAGTTGTTGTCGTGTGAGCCGCCTATCACCCAAGCTGTTGACTCTCAGAAACTTGTCTTCTGATTCTGTTGTGGCTTTGGGTCTGCCAGACCTCTTCCTGTCAGTTTCCTCCAGTTTCCAAGTGCCTTTTGATGGTGTAGGAAACTGTACTCACTGACACCTTGGCTTTCTTTGCAATTTCTCTAAAGGAAAGACCTAGACTTTTAAGGGTTATAATGGTCTGTCTTCCTTTGTTAATTGCCCTTTTCTCGCCATTATGATAGCAATATACTACTTCCTGCAGTACAATACTGTCCAAATAATGCTTAAGAGGGTGTGGTAACACAGTCTGTTCCAACACTGCTTTTATACAGACAGAGAGCGAGAGTAGCGCATCTCAGTGCTAGAGGCATCATTACAGACCATGGTTCGATTCCAGGCTGTATCACAACCGGCCCTGATTGGGAGTCCCATAGGGTGGCGCACAATTGGCCCAGTGTCGTCCTGGTTAGGGTTTGGCCGGGGTAAGCCGTCATTGTAAATAAGAATTTGTTCTTAACTGACTTGCTTAGTTAAATAAAAAATACATGTAGAAAAAGTCAAAAGTTGGGACACCTGTAGGAATTGTTAGCATCAACTTTCAATGCTTAATTTACTTCCATTGCTGCAGAACAGCTCTATGTTGTTAACCCATTACTTGTTCCCTGAAGAAAAAAATATGTATAACTCTGAAATGTACATTATTTTTCAGTTTTAGGTAACCTAAACTTCTTTTTTTTTTTTTTACCGCTGGCAGTTTACCGCTTAACGTTACCTTTGTACCATTTCAGGTTATTCACTGAACTTGGTTACATTTCAATAAAAACTGGGAAAATGGGGCTGTTCTAAAACTTTTGACCGGTAGTAAGTGTGTGTGATATATATCACAAGATGGTCTATGGTCTATCACTGTATGTATTAATGTAAGTATAACAACCCAAAATATTTCAGGGAACGATAGCTTGTGGGCTCACTTTTCAAGTCAAGCCGCTAATGTTAGTTAGTTAGCTGGCTGGCTAACGTTACACTTGAACCACAGAACAATGAGATGGCTATTTCACCAGATGTATAAATGTGAAGCATTCGGTTGACGTTTCCACGGAAAGGCCAGCAGTGGGAGAAGATAGAACAAGATGGGTTTTAGCCTAAATTCTGATCATTTACTCGACGAAAAATTTGATCTCAATGCAGTTTTCTGTTCGCAAAACTGCAATCTGTTACTAACAGAGTGGACTACGTTTTGTAGACTTTACCCTTTGCCAAAGTTTCAAAAATTTGCATCTTTAGGAGTGCGAAGGCAAATTGAGTTATTGCGCACTTCAGAGTAGGCGTTCCCCAACGGAAATATCTGCTAGAACGCGCCAACAGGATCTCGCTAGCTCGCGCTTGGCTCGGCCCACCTTGGTTTTCTCTGTCTACTATGGCTCATTTGTTCCCGTTTGAAACGACAGGCTGTGGTCTATCTTGGTTTAGTTATAAAAATCTTTGCTTGAATTCCCCCGCTTTAGAAAAATAGGTTCCTCCTAGCCAGTCACGATATCCTAGCCAGTCACGATATCCACAAGCTGAGATAGTTAAGAAATTAAAACCTGTTGGGTAATTAGTCAACAATATAAAGCCCTCTCGTAGTTTGATAGAAAACATGGGTTCATAGCTAGTTAGCCATCTTAACTAGCCAATTCACAAAGCAAACGAGACGGCTAACTTAGTTTAGTTAGCTAGCTGACGTTAGCATTCCAAGGCCTGGTCGAAGCAAATTTGGTCTGGCCTTATATTGCAGAAAAACAGATTAATGATAGCCATAGAACCAGCTATGTGGTAAACTATAACGTTATTCCGTGTATTCCCAACTAAAGCCACAGATTCTAGCCCTACTTACCTGACTCTCCAGTTAGCCTCTCTGATGTCGAGTGATGCATCAGCGAGCTGGTAGGAGGAAGGCCATGGGCACGTTCGAGAGCCCAATTCATAGGTTTACAGCGCTGTCACTCGGTGGCGTCATGCCTGCACTGAACGTACTTAACCCGCCCTCTACCGGCAGAGCAATAGCGGTGCCCTAAAGTCGTGATTAACCCAGTCATTCTGGACGGAGGATAACGGTTTGCAGCATGGATAACATCATTTTCACTCTGTTCGACCAACGATAATAATTAGAACATATGAAAGTTATTCTCCCATCAACCTACTGGTTTCATAGACTGGCAGAGCTACCAACAATTAATTTAGTTTGTTTCTGTTCACCTGTCACATTCATCTCTAGCAACATCAATACATTGAACTGGCTGTTTCCATATAGAGTACTGACTTCAAATCACTAGCTTGCCCTTTTTTTATTTTTTTTTATTTCACCTTTATTTAACCAGGTAGGCTAGTTGAGAACAAGTTCTCATTTGCAACTGCGACCTGGCCAAGATAAAGCATAGCAGTGTGAACAGACAACACAGAGTTACACATGGAGTAAACAATAAACAAGTCAATAACATGGTAGAAAAAAAAGAGAATCTATATACAATGTGTGCAAAAGGCATGAGGTAGGCAATAAATCGAATAATTACAATTTAGCAGATTAACACTGGAGTGATAAATCATCAGATGATCATGTGCAAGAAGAGATACTGGTGTGCAAAAGAGCAGAAAAGTAAATAAATAAAAGCAGTATGGGGGGTGAGGTAGGTAAATTGGGTGGGTAGTTTACAGATGGACTATGTACAGCTGCAGCGATCGGTTAGCTGCTCAGATAGAAATGCCCTGCATGATGGAATGCTAAATTACGCACAGAACAGTCACAGATAGAACAATGAGACAGATATTTGACCGGATGTATACATTTGAAGCATCTGCTTGGCGTTTCAACTCACTGCCAAATAGACAGGAAGCTCAGTGGCCGGCAGTGGGAGAAGAACGAGATGGATTTTGGCCGAAAAAAGGCGAATTGAGTTATTGCACATGCGCACTTCAAAGGCGTTCCCTAACAAAATAATGCAAATACATGCTAGAATGCGCCAATAGGATCTCACTAGTTCGTACTTGGCTCTGCCCACCTCGTTGCTTTTTCAGCCCACTATGACTCAGTTGTTCCCATCTGGAACGACGGTCTGTTGTTTTTCTTTAGTTATAATCATCTTCAAATCAAATTGTATTGGTTACGTACAAATATTTAGCAGATGTAATTGCAGGTGTAGCGAAATGCTTGTCTTCCTAGCTTCGACAGTGTAGTATAGTAGTATCTAACAATTCACAACAGTACAATAATGGAATTAAGAAACACATAAATATTAGGATGACCAATGTCGGAGAGCAGAGATCTGTCTTCCTCTATGTTGGCATCAGCCTAGAGCTCAGAGAGAGCAGAGATTTGTATTCCTCTGTATTGACTTTAACCTAGAGCTCAGAGAGAGCAGAGATAAAATCAAATGTTATTAGTCACATGCTCCGAATACAACAGCTGTGGACCTTACCGTGAAATGCTTAATTACAAACCCTTAACCAACAATGCAGTTCAATAAATAGAGTTAAGAAAATATTTACTAAATAAACTAAAGTAAAATGTTTAAATAAAATTAAAAAGTAACACAATCAATTTACATAACAATAACGAGGCTATATACAGGGGGTACTGGTATTGAGTCAATGTGCGGCGGTACAGGTTAGTCGAGGTCATTTGTAAAGTGACTATGCATAGATAATAAACAACTTGTAGCATCAGAGTAAAAACAAACAAAGGGGGGGTCAATGTAAATAGTCTGGGTGGCCATTTGATTAATTGTTCAGCAGTCTTATGGCTTGGGGGTAGAAGCTGTTAAGGAGCCTTTTGGTCCTAGACTTGGCACTCCGATATCGCTTGCCGTATGGTAGCAGAGAGAACAGTCTATGACTTGGGTGACTGGAGTCTTTGACCATTTTTTGGGCCTTCCTCTGACACCACCTAGTATATAGGTCCTGGATGTCAGGAGGCTTGACACCAGTGATGTACTGGGCCGTACGCACTACCCTTTGTAGCGCCCTACAGTCAGAGGCCGAGCAGTTGCCATACCAGGCGGTGATGCAACCGGTCAGGATGCTCTCGATGGTGCAGCTGTAGAACTTTTTGAGGATCTGAGGACCCATGCAAAATCGTCTCCTGAAAGCAGAGATCTTTTTTCCTCTGTGTTGACATTAGCTTCGAGCTCAGAGAAAGCAGTGATCTGTCTTTCTTTGTGTTGGCTGTAGCCTAGAGCTCGAAGAGAGCATCTGCATTCATCTGTGTTGGCTTTAACCTAGAGCTTAGAGAGAGCAGAGATTTGCCTTCCTGTTTGTAGGCTATTATTGTGCAATTATGTTTTTGTTTTTTTGCATTATTTGTAACTTATTTTGTACATAATGTTTCTGCAACGGTATCTTACGGCAGAAAAGAGCTTCTGGATATCAGGACAGCGATCACTCGCCTCGGATTAGACAAAGATTTTTTTTCTTCAACAAGCAGGACGCGCAGGACATTCTCCAAACACCCGACAGGGCCAACATCCCCGTTATTTGCAAGAGGAAGAGACGCAGGTACAGAGGACACAGAGCGGGATGCCTCGTTAGGACCCGCAGAAGGCGAATGGGAAAGCTGCCGTTACCGTCAATATTACTCGCCAATGTGCAATCATCGGACAATAACTTAGACAAGGTACGATCACGAATATCCTACCAATGGGACATCAAAAACGAATATCCTATGTTTCACGGAATCGTGACTGAATGACGACATGGATATTCAGCTAGCGGGATATACGCTGCATCGGCAAGATAGAACAGCACACTCCGGTAAGACGAGGGGGGGCGGTTGACCTGTGAATGTTGACCTGTCTAAAGGTTTTACTCTCATCGGCTGCGGAGAGCATGATCACACAGTCTTCCGGTTCAGCTGGTGCTCTCATGCATGTTTCAGTGTTGTTTGCCTTGATGCGAGCATAGAAGTAGTTTAGCTCGTACGGTAGGCTCGTGTCACTGGTCAGCTCTCGGCTGTGCTTCCCTTTGTAGTCTGTAATGGTTTGCAGGCCCTGCCACATCTGACGAGCGTCAGATCCGGTGTAGTATGACTTGATCTTAGTCCTGTATTGACGCTTTGCCTGTTTGATGGTTCGTCGGAGGGCATAGCGGGATTTCTTATAATCTTCCGGGTTAGAGTCCCGCTCCTTGAAAGCGGCAGCTCTAGCCTTTAGCTCAGTGCGGATGCTGCCTGTAATCCATTACTTTTGGTTGTGGTATGTATGTACGGTCACTGTGGGGACTATATCATCAATACTTATTGATGAAGTCAATGACTGATGTGGTGTACTCCTCAATGCCATCGGAGGAATCCCGGAACATGTTCCAGTCGGTGCTAGCAAAACAGTCCTGTAGCTTAGCATCTGCTTCATCTGACCACTTTGACCAATTTTTGTTTGTAAGCAGGAATCAGGAGGATGGAATTATGGTCAGATTTGCCAAACGGAGGGCGAGGGAGAGCTTTGTATGCATCTCTGTGTGTGGAGTATAGGTTGTCCAGAGATCTTTTCCCTCTGGTTGCACATTTAACATGCTGATAGAAATTTGGTAAAACGGATTTAAGTTTCCCTGCATTAAAGTCCCCGGCTACTAGGAGCATCGCCACTGGGTGAGCGTTTTCTTGTTTGTTTATGGCGGAATACAGCTCATTCAATGCTATCTAAGTGCCAGCCTCTGACTGTGGTGGTATGTGGACAGCTACGAAGAATACAGATGAGAACTCTCTCGGTAGGTAGTGTGGTCTACAGTTTATCATGAGAAACTACCTCAGGCGAGTAATAGCTTGAGACTTCTTTAGATATCGTGCACCAGCTGTTGTTTACAAAAATACATAGACTGCCGCCCCTTGTCTTACCAGACGCCACTCTTCTATCCTGCCGGTACATCGTATAACCAGCCAGCTGTATGTTGATATTGTCATCGTTCAGCCACAACTCAGTGAAGCATAAGATATTACAGTTTTTAATGTCCCGTTGGTAGTTTAATCTTCCCAGTAACTCGTCCATTTTATTGTCCAAAGTTTGCATGTTTGCTAGCAGAATTGAGGAAAGTGGGGGTTTATTCGATCGCCTCCGACTTCTCAGAAGGCAGCCCGCCCTCCGGCCTCTATTTCTCTCCTCTTCACGCAGATCACTGGGTTCGGGGCCTGTTCCCGAGGGAGCCGTATATCCTTCGCCTCGGGCTCGTCAGAGTCGTGAAAAAAGAAAAAGGATTCTGCTAGTCCGTTGTGAGAAACCGCAGTCCTGATGTCTAGAAGTTATTTTTGGTCATAAGAGACGGTAGCGGCAACATTATTTACAAAATGAGTAAAACATTTTTTACAAACAACGCAGATAAACGAACAAAAGAACACAATCGGTTGTGGGCACGTAAAATGTCTGTCTTCTGCTCCGGCGCCATCTTACGAATCTTATGCGTTGTTCGTGTTTCTTGTTTTGTTTTATGTTGCGTTTATTTGTTAAAACACTCACTCCCTGAACTTGCTTCCCGACTCTCAGCGCACATCGTTACAGAGAGAGCATCTGTTGTTATCATTGTTACAGTCAGCACTTTCTACCTGGGCAGAGCCCTCCATCTCTCTCTATCTGGGCAGAGCCCTCCATCTCTCTCTCTCATCGTTACAGAGAGAGCATCTGCCTTCCTCTGTGTTGGCTTCAGCCTAGAGCTCAGACAGAGACATACATGGTTGTTGAACTCGTTCATTTTCAGTCCTGTTGCCTTCACCAAGTGAGTTCCTCGGCGAATGTTGTAATCATAATGAAACTCTTTCTGCTATTGCATCTCATCTCATGTCTCATAAGGCCTTATTCTGAGGCCTCGCTTTAATACAGTGGCCTGAACTGCAAAATTACCAGATTTTCATTTTTTGGTTGAAGGATTTCCAGGAATCTTCCGACTGTGATTTCTGGAAAATCTGAGAAATTTACCAGAATTGTTCAACACTACCTGCAAATCACGTTGTGCTGGATTGCAAAGTAATGTGTAATTCATATTGGAATCCAGCCAGAGTTAGGATATCCAACAGTAGAAATGTGTATTCACCCTCAACCTACATTCACAATGACTGCCATGGTTAGGAACAGTGATCGGAGACTAGCTAAAATATATAAACTGGAACAACCATTTCAGTAATGGGTGCAAAAATTCTAACTAAATGATTGGATTAGTTTAGACAAACGTATGTTATTTATCTTTGTGTAGCATAAGATTAATCAATCAATGACTCAATGTACATGCAAAAACACAAATATTAAAAACAATTCCAAAAAATCTACCTACAGTAGGGCATGCTGGGGAAAAAGTTAATTTGTTATCATAACTTTAAAAAAAAAAATGTTTGTGTGACTTCTCATTTAGTTTTGAGTCAGTACCACATAAACATATGAAGTAATAATGGATTTTCATTGACTTTGAGTTCAACTTACTAGAAGTATTTGAAATGCTTTTGGGTTTATAATGTGTTATTTCCATACTGCCAGAATCTTTGTTCAGTTATTCTAGATTTGTTAGAAAAATATTGGTTTATTTATTTCACATGACAAAAATGAATGCTAGTCCTATCTGGAAAAACGTACAGATACCAGTCTGATTGAAAGAAAATGTAAAACAGACCTATTTCACAGTTTTATTGTCACGCCCTGACCTTAGTTTTCTATATTTTCTGTATTATTTTGGTCAGGTTAGGGTGTGACGAGGATGGGTATGTGTGTTTTTGTCCTGTCTAGGGTTTTTGTTTATCTATGGGGATTTTTGTATGTCTAGGTAATGTAGGTTTATGGTGGCCTGAATTGGTTCCCAATCAGAGGCAGCTGTTTATCGTTGTCTCTGATTGGGGATCCTATTTAGGTTGCCATTTTCCATTTTGGTTTTGTGGGTAGTTGTCTATGTGTAGTTGCATGTCAGCACTCGATGTAATTAGCTTCATGGTCGTTTTGTTAGTTTGTTTAGTGTTCTTCATTTATTAAAGAAGAATGTCTTCAAATCACGCTGCGCCTTGGTCTCCTCAGTACGACGAACGTGACATTTATTTTGTTAGAGTTTATTGGTTTAGATCAGACTCAAATGGTTTGTTTCTCTCTGTGCTGGTTTGCGTTGCATACAGGGCCTTCAGAAAGTGTTCACACCCCTTGACTTGTGTTACAGATTAAATTTAAAATAGATTCAATTGAAATTGTCACGTTCGTCGTCCTCCTCATCTGAGGAGGAGTAGTAAGAAGGATCGGAGGACCAAAGCGCAGCGTGAAATGAATACATCGTTACTTTTATTAACAAAGAACACTGAATAAACGAACGTGAAGCTATATATAATAAGTACAGACACAAGCAACTAACACAGACATCACCCACGAAATACTCAAAGAATATGGCTGCCTAAATATGGTTCCCAATCAGAGACAACGATAAACAGCTGCCTCTAATTGAGAACCAATCTAGGCAACCATAGACATATAACTACCTAGACTAGTCAAAAACCCCTAGACAAGACAAAACTAAACAAACCACCCCTTGTCACACCCTGACCTGACCAAAATAATAAAGAAAACAAAGAATACTAAGGTCAGGGCGTGACAGAAATGTTGTGTCACTGGCCTACCCCTATAAAGTGAATTATGTTTTTAGAAAATGTTTACAAATTAATAAAAAATGAAAAGCTGAAATGTCTTGAGTCAATAAGTATTCAACCCTTTTGTTATGGCAAACCTCAATAAATTCAGGAGTAAAAATGTGCTTGACAAGTCACATAATCAGTTGCATGGACTCACTCTGTGTGCAAAAAATAGTGTTTAACATGATTTATGAATGACTACTTCATCTCTGTACCCCACACATAAAAGTATCAGTAAGGTCCCTCAGTCGAGCAGTGAATTTTAAACACAGATTCAACCACAAAGACCAGGGAGGTTTTCCAATGCTTCGCAAAGAAGGGCACCTATTGGTAGATGGATACAAATAAAAATAGCACATTAAATATCCCTTTGAGCATGGTGAAGTTATTAATTACACTTTGGAGGGTGTATCAATACATCCAGTCACTACAAAGATACAGGCGTCCTTCCTAACTCAGTTGCCGGAGAGGAAGGAAACCGCTCATGGATTTCACCTTGAGGCCAATGGTGACTTTAAAACAGTTACAGAGTTGAATGGCTGTGAGAGGAGAAAAATGAGGATGGATCAACAACATTGAAGTTACTCCACAATACTAACTTAATTGACAGAGTGAAAAGAAGGAAGCCTGTACAGAATACAAATATTCCAAAACATGCATCCTTTTTGCAATAAGGCACTATAGTGAAACTGCAAAACATTTGGCAAAGAAATTAACTTTGTGTCCCGAATACAAAGTGTTATGTTTGGAACACATCACTGAGTACCACTCTTCATATTTTCAAGCATTCAAGCACACTGCCAAAGGTGATTCTAACATGCATTTACTCAGGGGTGAGAATACTTACTGTATGTAAATGAGATATTTCTGTATTTCATTTTCAATAAATTTGTTAAAATGTCTAAAAGCCTATTTTCACTTTGTCATTATGGGGTATTGTGTGTAGGTGGGTGAAATAAATACATCAATTTAATACATTTTAAATTCAGGCTGCAACACAACAAAATGTGGAATAAGTCAAGAGGTATGAATACTTTCTGAAGGCCCTGTAGAGGGTTCACTTTAAAAAGGGTTCGACATATCGGGTCTATTCAGAAATATACATCTCAATAACTATTTTTAAGAAAAGGTTCAATTCTGTAAAGATGGAAACTTTTAATTAAATTTCATTCAACATTTTTGGGAACATCAGCATTGATCCAGCACGACTCAAGATGGCAGTGGATTAATATATTTAATTTTAGGCAAGAAATTCGTTTTTTAAATCAAATGTGTGAAGCCATAATCGAAGGCCTATGGTCATTGTGATGAAATATAAGCCTGCAGTGGTTTCAGAGTTTATTATGCTACTATACTGAACAGCAATAGAAACACAACATGTAATGTCTTGGTCCCATGTTTATGAGCTGAAATGAAATATCGTTTTTGTTGTTGCTGTGTTTCATGAATTTTCCATACTCACAAAAAGCTTATTTCTTTCAAATTTTGTGTACAAATTTGTTTACATTCCTGTTATTGAGTATTTCTCCTTTGCCAAGATAATCCATTGACCTGGCAGGTGTGGCATTTCAACAATCTGATTAAACAGCATGATCATTACACAGGTGCCCCTTGTGCTGAGGACAATAAAAGGCCACTCTAAAATGTGCAGTTGTGTCATACAACACAATGCCAGTTTTGAGGGAGCGGTCAATTGGCATGCTGACTGCAGGAATGTCCAACAGAGCTGTTGCCAGAGATTTGAATGTTCATTTCTCTACCAAGTGGGTGGGCCTATGCCCTCCCAGGCCCATCTATGGCCAGTCATGTGAAATCCATAGATTAGGGCGTAATGAATTTATTTAAATTGACTGATTTCCTTCTATGAACTGTAACTCTCTTTGAAATTGTTGCATGTTGCGTTTATATTTTTGTTCAGTATACTATCCAGTATTTGAGGCCTAGCATTATTAAACATTATACCACTTTACAAGCTAACCCTGTAAATGAACTTAAAGCCTAGCATTAGCAAACATTTTACCACTTTACAAGCTAACCCTGTAAATTAACTTAAAGCCTAGCATTAGCAGGCATTATACCACTTTACAAGCTAACCCTGTAAATGAACTTAAAGCCTAGCATTATTAAACATTATACCACTTTACAAGCTAACCCTGTAAATTAACTTAAAGCCTAGCATTATTAAACATTATACCACTTTACAAGCTAACCCTGTAAATTAACTTAAAGCCTAGCATTAATAAACATTATACCACTTTACAAGCTAACCCTGTAAATGAACTTAAAGCATTATTAAACATTATACCACTTTACAAGCTAACCCTGTAAATTAACTTAAAGCCTAGCATTAGCAGACATTATACCACTTTACAAGCTAACCCTGTAAATGAACTTAAAGCCTAGCATTATTAAACATTATACCACTTTACAAGCTAACCCTGTAAATTAACTTAAAGCCTAGCATTAGCAAACATTATACCACTTTACAAGCTAACCCTGTAAATTAACTTAAAAAACTGGTAATCAAATAATGAATTATTGATTATGTGACAAAGCAACAGACCCAGCCAGTAGTCATGGACAATATGTGTGTAATTTATTTCAGTGTGGTGTTGGTGGATGGATAGTCATGTCCAGTTTCAACTTGAAGCTACACTATATATACAGATGCACTATATACACTATATACACTATATATACAGATGAAGGGGTGTCCAACCCCTTCAAATTAGTGGATTCGACTATTTCAGCCACACCCGTTGCTGACAGGCGTATACTATCGAGCACAGAGCCATGCAATCTCCATAGACAAACATTGGCATTAGAATGGCCTTACTGAAGAGCTCAGTGACTGTCAGCGTGGCACCGTCATAGGATGCCACCTTTCCAACAATTGTATTTATTTAACTAGGCAAGTCAGTTAAGAACAAATTCTTATTTACAATGAGGGCCTACCCCTGCCAAACCATTACCCGGATGACGCTGGGCCAATTGTATGCCGCCCTTTGGGACTCCCAATCATGGCCGGGTTGTGATACAGCCTGGAATCGAACCAGGGTCTGTAGTGACACCTCTAGCACTGAGATGCAGTGCCTTAGACCGCTGCACCACTCATGAACCCAACAGGTTAGTTTGTCAAATTTCTGCCCGGCTAGAGCTTCCCCGGCCAACTGTGAGTGCTGTTATTGTAAAGTGAAAAGGGCTAGGAGCAAAAACGGCTCAGCCACAAAGTGGTAGGCCACACAAGCTCAGCTCACAGAACGGGACCACCGAGCGCTAAAGCGTGTAGCACGTAAAAATCATCTGTCCTCGGTTGCAACACTCACTACCGAGTTCCAAACTGCCTCTGGAAGAAACGTCAGCACAAGAACTGTTCGGTGGGAGCTTCATGAAATGGGTTTCCATGGTCGAGCAGCCGCACACAAGCCTAAGATTACCATGTGCAATGCCAAGCGTCGGCTGGAGTTGTGTAAAGCTCGCCGCTATTGGACTCTGGAGCAGTGCAAACACGTTTTCTGGAGTGATGAGTCACGCTTCACCATCGGGGTTTGGCGGATGCCAGGGGAACGCTACCTGCCCCAATGCATAGTGCCAACTGTAAAGTTTGGTGGAGGAGGAATAATGGTCTGGGGCGGTTTTTCATGGTTCGTGCCATGTCTGTTAGTTCCAGTGAAGGGTAATCTTATTGCTTCAGAATACAAGGACATTCTAGATGATTCTGTGCTTCCAACTTTGTGGCAACAGTTTCAGCATGACAATGCCCCCGTACACAAAGTGAGGTCCATACAGTAATGGTTTGTCGAGATCGGTGTGGAGGAACTTGACTGGCCTGCACAAAGCCCTGAACTCAACCCCATCGAACACCTTTGTGATGAATTGGAACGCCGACTGCGAGCCAGGTCTAATCGCCCAACATCAGTGCCTGACCTCACTAATGCTCTTGTGCTGAATGGAAGCAAGTCCCCGCAGCAATGTTCCAACATCTAGTGGAAAGCCTTCCCAGAAGAATGGAGGCTGTTATAGCAGCAAAGGGGGACCTACTCCATATTAATGCCCATGATTTGGAATGAGATGTTTGACGAGCAGGTCTCCACATAATTTTGGTCATGTAGTGTATATCTGAACATGTGAGATTTGTAAGTTTGTTTCAACTATAATGTAAAATAGAAGTTAAAGAGTGATGGAGTTTAAAAAAAATTAATTTAATTTCACCAAGTTCTCATTTACAACTGCGACCTGGCCAAGATAAAGCAAAGCAGTGCGACACAAACAACAACACAGAGTTACATATGAGTTAAACAAACATACAGTCAATAACACAATAGAAAAAATATATATACAGTGAGTGCAAATGAGGAAGGATTAGGGAGATAAGGCAATAAATAGGCCGTAGTGGCGAAGTAATTACAATTTAGCAATTAAACACTGGAATGGTAGATGTGCAGAAGATGAATGTGCAAGTAGAGATACTGGGGTGCAAAGGAGCAAAAAAACAAAACAATATGGGGATGAGGTAGTTGGATGGGCTATTTACAGATGGCCTATGTACAGGTGCAATGATCTGTGAGCTTCTCTGGCAGCTGGTGCTTAAAGCTAGTGAGGGAGATATGAGTCTCCAGCTTCAGTGATTTGTGCAATTTGTTCCAGTCATTGGCAGCAGAGAACTGGAAGGAAAGGCGGCCAAAGTAGGAATTGGCTTTGGGGGTGACCAGTGAAATATACCTGCTGGAGCGAGTCGTCATTAATGAAGCAAACTGAGAGATTGATGCTTCTGGCCATCAGTGTATATTTCCATTTCTAAACTATGTTGCATGACCTGATCTGGTGTTGTTCAGTGTTTGGGTGTGAATGAATTGCATGTCTTTAACAAATTGCATAGGCCTACATTTGTATACATTTCCCTGATATATTTAATCGAAATGTTTACTTTCTACAACAAAATGTTTTAACATTCATTGTAAAATGCATTTCAAAGACCATTGGGCTTGACCATCTCACACCAGCATTCCTTCAACATTGTGCACAATAAATCTCTCTTGCTTTCTCTGGCCAAGAGTAGATAGGCAGGCTAATGTGTCCAAACCAAATACATGCCTACTAATTTGCTTAAATAATTTGCCTATTTTAGCATGCAAAGTAGTGTTAATAGATGTTTCCTTCCTCGGGTCTGAGAGGCTCGTCTAAGGAGGGGAAGGGCATAGAAAGGGAACTCTCTTATAAGCCTCTGCTGTCCTCCATGCATACTCTCGGCGACGCTATAGCCTACAGTAAACAGGGGTAGACTGCATTACTTGATATTGGCCGGAAATTAAACGTTAGGATGACACTTTGAGGACGTTTGTTTCCATATTGCAATCTGCATAGCTGGGTTTCAGCAAAGAAACGGGTTGAGAAGTTTAAATTGAAGGAGATAATAAGAAGAGGACACGTCGGATTCAGCCACCCCGCAGAATCAGGACGGGCTTATTTCAGTGTCCAGTTGAGGATGTTAACTTCCAGCCCTGCATCCGAGTGACTTATTCTCTCCCAGAGTTGTAAAGTGAGAAGGGGCGGCTGTTTAAATGTGAATGCATGTCTCTACGGTATAGATAGACTACCCAAGGAGGAAGACAAATTAACGTTTTTATTGCACTCGGTCTCTCCCGCTGACCGAACTGAACCATGCAGCATCCCTTTGATTTGGGGGCTCACTACTATCTTCCGGAGGCTTACACCGACCACCGCTCCCACTCACATCGCTACCGGAGCTTCATGATCGAAGAGATTCTGACCGACCACCACAAGGTGTCTACCCCGGCAGGGGACCTGCTCAAGTTCGGAGTACAAGCTCTGTTATCGGCACGGCCATACCACAACCACCTGGGTAAGATGCACTGCTTTTGATTCTAGCTTGTTTTAAGATGGAGGTGTGTATCCGAAAAATGAGATTGTATTTGCAATAAGTCTTTGTTATATAGTTTTCTTTAGACCAGGGCCGAGTGTGGGAAACCCTACTCCAGATGAATGCTTTTGTTTCGTTCAGGCAGTAATTGTCCCAAATGGCGCTCGTAAAACAAGTTGATTTAATGCTTCTTTAAATATGAGCCTGTTTACATTCGTGTTTCTGGTACTATTTACTTATTGAAAGTGCATAACGTTTCAAATGTGTATATATAGGCTACAAATAGTAGGTTATAGTGCAAAAGTCAACCAACGGTTTCTCTGATGCACCCCAAAATAAGCAACCCGAGAGAAGCGCGTTACCAGCGCGTGCCTTTTTATTTAACCAGGAGAGTCAGTTAAGAACAAATTCTCATTTACAATAACGGCCTACCCCGGGCGAATTGGGACTCCCTATCACGGCCGGATGTGATACAGCCTGGATACGAACCAGGGACGCCTCTTGCACTGCATCGCCTTAGACCGCTGCGCCATTCGGGCACCCTAATTTAGTCACCGTATTTCAAAAACAACATTGTAATTTCATTGGATCTTTAAGAAGGTTTCTAAAGTATATATTGCTGTATCAAAAAAATGTAGACAAGTTTGTCTTGTGAATGTTTCCACTCGAACGAATGTTCACACTGGGTCACCAGACTTTAGAAAGGGCGATGCGGGCCTTAAGTTTCACGCAGCGGGTCTCTGCCTTCAGAGTATTGGACTCATGTTCCTTTTCCAGTGTGGTATTATCAATCAATCAATCAATCAATCAAATGTATTTATAAAGCCCTTCTTACATCAGCTGATATCTCAAAGTGCTGTACAGAAACCCAGCCTCTAACCCCAAACAGCAAGCAATGCAGGTGTAGAAGCACGGTGGCTAGGAAAAACTCCCTAGAAAGGCCAAAACCTAGTACACGTGTTTACATTGATTGGTGATGCGATTTGTAAAACTAGTCCTTGTCCTTGCACTATTTATGCATTTCAGCCGTCATACGGGTCATATGAATTTGTCTCAGGGAAGATGTGTTGGTGGGCGGAAAACACACTAGAAAGTAGTAGTATGAGGTCACCTTGCGTGTCAATATTTCCACTAGAAAGTAGTAGTATGAGGTCACCTTGCGTGTCAATATTTCCACTAGAAAGTAGTAGTATGAGGTCACCTTGCGTGTCAATATTTCCACTAGAAAGTAGTAGTATGAGGTCACCTTGCGTGTCAATATTTCCACTAGAAAGTAGTAGTATGAGGTCACCTTACGTGTCAATATTTCCACTAGAAAGTAGTAGTATGAGGTCACCTTGCGTGTCAATATTTCCACTAGAAAGTAGTAGTATGAGGTCACCTTGCGTGTCAATATTTACACTAGAAAGTAGTAGTATGAGGTCACCTTGCGTGTCAATATTTCCACTAGAAAGTAGTAGTATGAGGTCACCTTGCGTGTCAATATTTCCACTAGAAAGTAGATGCATTTGGTTACATATGACATTGATTGAAATTATATATTTTATTGTTAATAAGAATATACATATATAATGTTTATAATAATATAACTATTGTTATAAGTATTACCATAATTATAAAATAAATGCAATACCATTTTACAATTAAATTATTCTTATTTGTAGTGGGCCTATCGTAGTATAATGTAATAACATCTTAAATAGGCTACAATACTACTATGACTTAACTATTATTAAAATAATACAGATATAACAATACAATAATACTACTATGACTTAACTATTATTAAAATAATACAGTTATAACAATACAATAATACTACTATTAATAATATTATAAAATAAAATGTTTTAGTAACATTTCTCTGTATTCATGTTAACCTTTATTTGACCAATAAAACTGTCATCATTAGTTTGTAATTGCCAAGCTAATAGTCAAGTGTGCAGCTTATAGGCATTGTTAAATGATTTATCTTCGTCTAGACCTAGAATAATTCCATTTAAATGTGATATTGTTGGACTTTGACTTGCAGTTTTGAAGGCCGACCAGTCGGGTATCCTGAAGTTCCCCATGTCGCCACTCTCTTGTTCACTTGGATCACCGTTAGGCTCTGCTCTCCTATCTGGGGCTCCAGGCCTGCACCACGGCTCGGCCTCCCACCACCTCCCGCTGGACCTCCACCTCCGAAGCAAGCTGGAGCACGTCGGCGACGGCAGCAGCAAGACCAAAAAGGGCCGACGGAGCAGGACAGTCTTCACTGAGCTACAGCTCATGGGCCTGGAGAAGAGATTTGACAAACAAAAGTACCTTTCAACACCAGACAGGTATTCAAATTAATTCAATCAACTTCGTTTATCCCCAAGCCCAGTTATTGCTGATGTGCGGAAAAAAGTGACAGACAGAAATAAAAACATGCAAATGCCTTATCTGCTGTTATGACTGATGAAACCAAAGAAAATATCCTCCTTTATTACCATTGACTATCGACTGCTTTTAGTTCAAGGCAGCGTTATAGTGTGCTATTAGAGAATGTAAAGGAAATCTCTCTAATCGCTTCTGTCTTTGTTCATGTAGAATAGATCTAGCTGAGTGTTTGGATCTGAGTCAACTACAAGTCAAGACCTGGTACCAGAACAGAAGAATGAAATGGAAGAAAATAGTAAGTTCTTATTTCTTATTCTGAATAATATGACAAGGAGGAGAATGACTTGTCAGTTATCTTGGTTTTATGGTAGGACTAAACCGTTTCATTGCGGACTATAGAACTGTTTTAACTGAAACTTGAATTGTTTCCACTGTACAGGTTCTACAAGGAGGAGGACTGGAATCTCCAACCAAACCAAAAGGCCGTCCGAAGAAGAACTCCATCCCGTCGAGCGAGCAGCTTTCGGAGCAGGAGAGGTCTCGAGACGTCGACCGTAAATCGAACGGTTCCACCTCGTCACATTCAGACACTAACCAAGAGGAATAATAACGTTGGTGCTCCGAGCCTCCGACTAACTGACAAATAACTAGCTGACGATGTTCTCCTGACATACAGCCTCTGGGATGCGTCATGTTGCATTGCATGGTCGACGGTTGGATCCAAGTGCCTTGACCTTGACGTCGATATGTTGGAACTTAGAGAGCGACTGATGTTCGCCTTCCGTATGAGAGGCGGAACTTGATTTTTTACTACTAATCTCGCTCATCCTGGGACGATGTTACTTTTCGTATGCTATATTACATCTTCTTTCATCATCAATGTGTTCTCAATACCTACTATGTGCGTCCCTCCGCGTCACGACAAACTGTTGTTACTGCGGTGGAGCGGTAGAGAGAGGAGAGAGGGAACAGAGAAACATCCATCGACCAGTAGGTACTGTTTCATTGCCTCCATTCGAAGGACACACTTTACACACAAGTCTTCTGTTCTGCCTTTCTTTGTTTTGCATATTTACATGTTTTATTCGGTTTTTATTATAAAGACATTTTTGGATGTAATTAAATATTTTTTCACTTACACTTAATTGTTATTTTATTTGTATTTTATAATGAAAGGAAATTTGACCAAAATTGACATTTCCTGCAATCACATAAGAATGTTGATGTTGGCAGCTGGGAGGTCATTTTCCCTCCAAAACATGACCATTCTGGTACACTTGTAGGCCTATCCATCTGCTCTTTCGGTTCCGACGCTGTGATGTCAACAGTCGTTCACTTAATAACACTTTAGCAGTGATACAATTTCTTGTTGGGTAGGCCTAACATTACGGACAATTCAGCATGATACAGAGAGCCCTGGGTTTATTTGAACGGAAACGAAATGTAACGACCAAAGCGAAATATGAGTGCTTAATAATATGACTTTAAGGGTAATTTAACACAAGTAGGCTAACTGGGGCTTGAACACTCATCACTGTGACTGAGGCCTACAGGCAAATCCAATATTGTCAAATCTAGTGCTCACCACTGATAATGCAAATGATACTGTCATGTTTCAAATATTTCAAACATAATGATCTAATCAAACGTTTTTAACTAGACAACAAATAGCCCTTCTCGGTCGATAATGACATCACATATCTAAATGATCGTGATAAGGCCCCGAGGGCACGTCACTTTCCAACCACGGAGTCAGTTAAACAAACTAGTGAGCCCATCACATACGCGTGAACAGCTTGCAGGTCTCAAATAAGAACTCACAACATTAGTTTCTGATACAATAAAATAGTATCCTCCCTTTCATATTCTCAATAGGGGGATTCTGACCCGAGTTAAGCCCGCATAAATCAACATATCAACTTTCCCACAGTAAAGTTATGAAATGCTGTGCCATTATGCAGCATTTAAATTGTAAGGCCTTCTAACTTGCAGGGAAGGGCACCCTCGAGTGTCTTAATTATAGGCTACCCCGACATTGTCTGTCATTTTAAATATCAACCACTATCATTATCGACCGTCAGTAGGCCTAATGACCACACATTGGCCTATTTAACTGTCAATTAACTGTTAGTTCCCTTCAGTTGGTATAGCCTACATTATCATTCAATTTAATTACGCTATTAGTTCCCTTCAGTTGGTATAGATTACATTATCATTCCATGTAATTACACTGTTAGTTCCCTTCAGTTGGTATAGCCTACATTATCATTCCATTGAATTACGCTATTAGTTCCCTTCAGTTGGTATAGCCTACATTATCATTCAATTTAATTACGCTATTAGTTCCCTTCAGTTGGTATAGACTACATTATCATTCCATGTAATTACACTGTTAGTTCCCTTCAGTTGGTATAGCCTACATTATCATTCCATGTAATTACACTGTTAGTTCCCTTCAGTTGGTATAGCCTACATTATCATTCCATTTAATTACGCTATTAGTTCCCTTCAGTTGGTATAGCTTACATTATCATTCCATGTAATTACACTGTTAGTTCCCTTCAGTTGGTATAGCCTACATTACCATTCCATTTAATTACGCTATTAGTTCCCTTCAGTTGGTATAGCCTACATTATCATTCCATTTAATTACGCTATTAGTTCCCTTCAGTTGGTATAGCCTACATTATCATTCCATGTAATTACACTGTTAGTTCCCTTCAGTTGGTATAGCCTACATTATCATTCCATTTAATTACATTGTTTCGTTTACCTTAATTTGCTTCAACGCTAAACGCTGTCGTGGCCATGTGGTTGTTTCTGAGGATCATTAGTAACAGTTGATAATTTAAAAAAAGACCCAAGCCGCAACAATTTGAACCCGACACATGGGTCAATACCTGGCCGTGTCATCACACAGTCCCATGGTTAGTGCAGGTAATAGACCAGGGTATAACCTCCTATTGTACAGTATTCTCCCTGTTATAACAGTCCCATGGTTAGTGCAGGTAATAGACCAGGGTATAACCTACTAGTGTACACTATTCTCCCTGTTATAACAGTCCCATGGTTAGTGCAGGTAATAGACCAGGGTATAACCTCCTATTGAACACTATTCTCCCTGTTATAACAGTTACATGGTTAGTGCAGGTAATAGACCAGGGTATAACCTCCTATTGTACACTATTCTCCCTGTTATAACAGTTACATGGTTAGTGCAGGTAATAGACCAGGGTATAACCTCCTATTGTGCACTATTCTCCCTGTTATAACAGTCCCATGGTTAGTGCAGGTAATATACCAGGGTATAACCTCCTATTGTGCACTAATCTCCCTGTTATAATTCTATGTGCACTAATCTTCCAACATTGCCTGAACGAACCCAACCTCCATTTTCTTTCTGTCAGGCTTAAAGGTTCTTCAAACCTGTTTTTTTAGGATTTTTTAAATGTTAAATTTTTTATTTAACCTTTATTTAAATGATTCATAAACACTTTCCCAAACCTAAACAATCTACAAGATCAGAGTATTTTTAAATCTACCAATTGCTCAGACAGAGATGAATATGCATATATCTGTCTTCTTTTAACTGATCCTTAACATTCTGAACCAGTTCTCTCGAGTCTGTCGACTAAATGCTTAATAAAAAGGTATACTGTATTTAAAGGGGATGGTTTAAGAAACATTTACTGAAAACAATATCGAATAAAAATTCCACAAGAAAATCTGTCGGCTAGCAAGTTTTCAGCGGTTGGAAAGGCGTAAATTCCTAAATCGGAATCGGTCCCCATGAGAATAGCATACAATTCACCAGCTTTTCCTTTTGGGTGGAGATCAAAGAAATGAAGGTGTGTCTACAGATATGTCGTATTCTGATCTTGACTGAAGGTTCCAAGTGGAACATCTACTTTAATTTCCCCAATAGAAATAACCCCATTCTCCATCACTGCCATGTAAACAGACACATACGTCCCATTTTCAGCAACAATTGGCAGATTTAAAAATACGCAAACCTTTTTTACAATTATTTTAATATAACCTTTATTTAACCAGGACAAGCCAATTGAGACCCACAGTGTCTTTTTCAATGGAGACCTGCCAAGAAAGCAGCAACAATCAATACATTACAGAATGAAAACATACAACAACATGATCCAGCCTAAAAAAAGCATTTACACTCCTGTAACAGAGTCTCCCATCAATATTCTAAATTAAATCAGTGGCACTAACATATCTAGATGAAGCATGGATTGTAGACTATTACATGTCTCTGGTGCACAAGAAGAGAAGGCAGTCTTGCCTAATAGTGTGAATGTCCTTGGGACTTTAAGAAGCAACCACCTAGCAGACCGGGTATGGTAACATAGCAACCACCTAGCAGACCGGGTATGGTAACTGCTGGTGGTGAAGGAGACCAGACTACAGAGGTAAAGAGGGAGTTTACCTGCCGGTGGTGAAGGAGACCAGACTACAGAGGTAAAGAGGGAGTTTACCTGCCGGTGGTGAAGGAGACCAGACTACAGAGGTAAAGAGGGAGTTTACCTGCTGGTGGTGAAGGAGACCAGACTACAGAGGTGAAGAGGGAGTTTACCTGCTGGTGGTGAAGGAGACCAGACTACAGAGGTAAAGAGGGAGTTTACCTGCTGGTGGTGAAGGAGACCAGACTACAGAGGTAAAGAGGGAGTTTACCTGCTGGTGGTGAAGGAGACCAGACTACAGAGGTAAAGAGGGAGTTTACCTGCTGGTGGTGAAGGAGACCAGACTACAGAGGTAAAGAGGGAGTTTACCTGCTGGTGGTGAAGGAGACCAGACTACAGAGGTAAAGAGGGAGTTTACCTGCTGGTGGTGAAGGAGACCAGACTACAGAGGTAAAGAGGGAGTTTACCTGCTGGTGGTGAAGGAGACCAGACTACAGAGGTAAAGAGGGAGTTTACCTGCTGGTGAAGGAGACCAGACTACAGAGGTAAAGAGGGAGTTTACCTGCTGGTGGTGAAGGAGACCAGACTACAGAGGTAAAGAGGGAGTTTACCTGCTGGTGGTGAAGGAGACCAGACTACAGAGGTAAAGAGGGAGTTTACCTGCTGGTGGTGAAGGAGACCAGACTACAGAGGTAAAGAGGGAGTTTACCTGCTGGTGGTGAAGGAGACCAGACTACAGAGATAAAGAGGGAGTTTACCTGCTGGTGGTGAAGGAGACCAGACTACAGAGGTAAAGAGGGAGTTTACCTGCTGGTGGTGAAGGAGACCAGACTACAGAGGTAAAGAGGGAGTTTACCTGCTGGTGGTGAAGGAGACCAGACTACAGAGGTAGAGAGGGAGTTTACCTGCTGGTGGTGAAGGAGACCAGACTACGGAGGTAGAGAGGGAGTTTTACCCAAAAGGCTTTTGTAGATGAACACATACAAATGTATCTTTCTGATAAAGTGACGTCCAACCTACCATTTGGTACAAGGTGCAATAGTGGGTGAGTGACTTGGAATTTGTAGTAAAGCCCAAGGATGCATGATAAACAGAGTCCAGTCTCTGTAAGACGGAGGAGGCTGCATGCATATACAACAAGTCACCATAATCAATTACAGAGAGAAAAGTGGCCTGAACATGCTTCTTTCTAGCCATAAGCGAGAAGCAAGCCTTATTACGAAAATAAAAACCCAATTTCAATTTAACCTTTGTCACAAGATTATCCACATGAACTTTAAAGGACATCTTGTCACTCAACCATATACCTAGGTATTTGTAGGATTACACTTTTTCAATGGATAAGCCACCAGATGTGACAATGCTAACGTTCTCTGGCAGAGTTCTAGCTCTGGTAAAGGTCATGAATTTAGTTTTTTGTACATTCAAGACCAGTTTGAGACCATAAAGGGAGGCGTGCAGTGTCACGACTTCTGCCGAAGTCGAAGCCTCTCCTTGTTCGGGCGGTGCTCGGCGGTCGACGTCACCGGTCATTTAGCCATCATTGATCCATTTTTAATTTTCCATTGGTTTTGTCTTGTCTTCCTACACACCTGGTTTCAATCCCATTCATTACCTGTTGTGTATTTAACCCTCTGTTTCCCCATCATGTCATTGTCAGAGATTGTTTAATGTTCAGTATTCGTGTTTTTGTATTTGGTGCGCGACGGGTCTTCGTACCCATTTTGTTTCATTGTATTTTCATGGTTTTGGAGTTATGTGTTTTAAGTTATTAAACTACTTCATTTCACCAAGTTTTGATTCTCCTGCACCTGACTTCCCTGCCACCTATACACACGACTGTGACAGAATCTCTGACCATGAAGTCAGCAGGAGAAAGTACCCCGGCCATGGAGGTGGAGGAGCGCGTCATGGAACATACGGCGTTGATTTCCAAACTGAGCGCCGACATGGATCGCGTTGTCCAGAATATGGACCGCTGGGAGACACAGGGAGTTTTTCCAGCGCCTCTACCAGCACAACTGGGGTCTCCCCTGTACGCCCTTTTCCCACCTGAACCCAGCAGGATCCATCTATCCACAGGGGTACGGCGGAGATGCTGCCGGCTGCCAGGGTTTCCTCCTCCAACTAAGCCTGTACCTGGCCACGGTCCACCCAGCTCCATCGGACCGTGAGAAGAGTTTCGCGCTCGTCTCGTGCCTCACCGGGAAAGCCCTGGAGTGGGCCAGCGCTGTGTGTGGAGGGGGAGATGTGGCGTTGGACGATTTTGAGGAGTTCACCAGCCATTTCAGGACAGTATTCGACCATCCACCCGAGGGCAGAGCGGCGGGTGAGCGCCTCTACCATCTGAGGCAGGAGACGAGGAGCGCCCAGGAGTTTGCGCTGGAGTTTGGGACCCTAGCTGCCGGAGCTGGATGGAGCGACAGGGCCCTGATCAACCATTACCGCTGTAGTCTACGTGAGAACGTCCGTTGGGAGCTGGCCTGCAGAGACACCACCCTCACTTTCGACCAGCTGGTGGACCTGTCCATCCGGCTGGACAACCTGCTGGCTACTCGCGGACGTCCAGATCGGGGTTTGGTTGTACCATCCTCCCGCACACCCTCTCCGATACCCATGGAGCTGGGAGGTGCGGTGCGCAGGGAGACCGGAGGGGGTTCCCGCTCGAGGACCATATGTGGCCGCAGAGATCACACTGCTGGTCGGTGCCGGGTTGGTTCCTCTGGGAATCGAGGTAGCAGGCAGGGCACTCTGGCGTCACCCCAGGTGAGTAGGCACCATTCTCATCCAGAGCCCTCTGTTGCACATATGTTTGTCTCTGTTACCTTTCCTGAATTTTCCCCGCATTCCCAGCATAAGGGGAATTTCATTAATAAAGGATTAGCTCATAGTTTAGGGATCCCCATTGTTCCTGTGGATATGCCTTTCCCTGTTCATGCCTTAGATAGTCGACCATTAGGGTCAGGGTTTATCAGGGAGGCCACCGCTCCTTTGAGTATGGTAACGCAGAGATCACAGGGAAAATATTAGTATTTTTCTTATTGATTCTCCTGCGTATTCCGTGGTGCTGGGCCTACCCTGGTTAGCTTGTCACAACCCCACTGTTTCTTGGCCACAGAGGGCTCTCACAGGGTGGTCGTGAGAGTGCTCAGGTAGGTGTTTAGGGGTTTCCGTTGGTGCTACTACGGTGGAAAGTCCAGACCAGGTCTCCACCGTGCGCATTCCCCCAGAATATGACGATTTGGTTCTCGCCTTCTGTAAAAAGAAGGCGACTCAATTACCACCCCATCGACGGGGGGATTGTGCGATAGATCTCCTGGTAGACGCTGCACTTCCCAGGAGTCACGTGTATCCCCTCTCACAAGCGGAGACGGAGTCTATGGAGACAGATGTCTCCGAATCCCTGCCTCAGGGGTACATTCAGCCCTCCATTTCACCCGTCTCCTCGAGTTTCTTTTTTTTTTAGAAGAAGGATGGAGGTTTGCGCCCGTGCATTGATTATCGAGGTCTCAATAAAATCACGGTGAGGTATAGTTACCCGCTACCTCTTATCACTATGGCGATTGAGTCAATGCACAGGGCACGCTTCTTCACTAAACTGGATCTCAGGATTGCGTACAATCTGGTGTGTATTCGGAAGGGAGACGAGTGGAAGACGGCATTTAGAACCACCTCAGGTCATTATGAGTACCTAGTCATGCCGTATGGGTTGATGAATGCTCCATCAGTCTTCCAATCATTTGTAGACAAGATTTTCAGAGACCTGCACGGGCAGGGTGTAGTGGTGTATATCGATGACATTCTGATATACTCCGCTACACGCGCCGAGCATGTGTCCCTGGTGCGCAAAGTGCTTGGTCGCCTGTTGGAGCATGACCTGTAAGTCAAGGCTGAGAAATGCTTGTTCTTCCAACAGTCCGTCTCCTTCCTAGGGCATCGGATTTCCACGTCAGGAGTGGAAATGGAGAGTGACCGCATTGCAGCCAGGCGTAATTGGCCGACTCCCACAATGGTAAAGGAGGTGCAGCGATTCTTAGGGTTTGCCAACTACTAACGGAGGTTTATCCGGGGTTTTGGTCAGGTTGCTGCTCCCATTACCTCACAGCTAAAGGGGGGCGCGGTGCGCTTGCAGTGGTCAGCTGAGGTGAACAGGGCTTTTAGGCACCTGAAGGCTCTGTTTACCTCGGTTCCTGTGTTGGCTCATCCGGATCCCTCTTTGCCGTTCATAGTGGAGGTGGACACATCCGAATCTGGGATAGGAGCAGTGCTCTCTCAGCGCTCGGGTGTGCCACTGAAGCTCCGCTCCTGTGCCTTCTTTTCGAAGAAGCTCAGCCCGGCGGAGCAAAACTATGATGTGGGGGACCGGGAGCTGTTGGCTGTCGTCAAGGCCTTGAAGGCGTGGAGACATTGTCTTGAGGGGGCTAAACACCCTTTTCTCATCTGGACTGACCATCGCAATCTGGAGTACATCCGGGAGGCGAGGAGACTGAATCCTCGTCAGGCAAGGTGGGCCATGTTTTTCACCCGTTTTGTGTTTACCCTCTCTTACAGACCAGGCTCCCAGAATGTTAAGGCAGACGCACTGTCCCGGCTGTATGACACAGAGGAGCAGTCCATGGATCCCATTCCCATACTCCCAGCCTCTTGTTTGGTGGCGCCGGTAGTATGGGAGCTGGATGCGGACATTGAGCGGGCGTCACGTGCAGAGCCCTCTCCCCCTCAGTGTCCAGCTGTGCGCCTGTACGTTCCGTCTGCTGTCCGTGACCGACTGATCTATTGGGCCCACACGTCACCCTCCTCTGGTCATCCTGGGATAGGTCGGACGGTTCGCTGTCTTGATGGGAGGTACTGGTGGCCCACTTTAGCTAAGGACGTGAGGATTTATGTTTCCTCCTGCTCAGTGTGCGCCCAGTGCAAGGCTCCTAGACACCTGCCCAGAGGTAATTTACAACCCTTACCCGTTCCACAACGGCCGTGGTCGCACCTGTCGGCGGATTTCTTAACTGATCTTCCACCTTCACAGGGTAACACCACAATCCTGGTCGTTGTGGATCGTTTTTCTAAGTCCTGTCGTCTCCTCCCTTTGCCCGGTCTCCCTACGGCCTTACAAACTGCGGAGGCCCTGTTTACACACGTCTTCCGGCACTATGGGGTGCCTGAGGATATAGTGTCTGATCGGGGTCCCCAGTTCACGTCAAGGGTCTGGAAGGCGTTCATGGAACGTCTGGGGGTCTCGGTCAGCCTTACCTCAGGTTTTCACCCAGAGAGTAATGGGCAGGTGGAGCGAGTTAACCAGGATGTGGATAGGTTTCTGCGGTCTTATTGCCAGGACCGGCCGGAGGAGTGGGCGAAGTTCGTGCCCTGGGCAGAGATGGCCCAGAACTCGCTCCGCCACTCCTCCACTAACCTTTCTCCCTTTCAATGTGTATTAGGGTATCAGCCGGTTCTGGCTCCTTGGCATCAGAGTCAGACCGGGGCTCCTGCTGTGGACAATTGGTTCCGGCGCGTGGAGGAAACCTGGGAAGCCGCCCACTTCCACCTTCAGCACGCCATACTGCGCCAGAAAGTTGCCACAGACCGTCACCGCAGTGAGGCCCCGGTGTTCGCACCAGGGGACAGGGTCTGGCTCTCGACCCGAAACCTGCCCCTCCGCCTACCCTGCCGGAAGCTGAGTCCACGGTTTGTGGGGCCGTTTAAAGTCCTGAGGAGAGTGAACGATGTATGTTATAGGTTACAGCTACCCACTAATTACCGTATTAACCCCTCGTTCCATGTGTCTCTCCTCAGGCCGGTGGTGGCTGGCCCGCTCCAGGAGGCTGAAGTGCGGGATGTTCCTCCGCCCCCTCTGGACATCGAGGGGGTCCCGAATCCATTATGGATTCGAGATGTCGGGCGAGGGGCCTTCAGTACCTCGTGGACTGGGAGGGGTATGGGCCAGAGGAGAGATGCTGGGTTCCGGTGGATGACGTGTTAGATCCTTCCATGCTGCGAGAATTCCACAATCTCCATCCGGATCGCCCTGCGCCTCGCCTAACCAGGTCGTCCCCGAGGCCGGCGTCGGGGGGGGGGGGGGGGGGGGTACTGTCACAACTTCTACCGAAGTCGAAGCCTCTCCTTGTTCGGGCGGTGCTCGGCGGTCAACGTCACCGGTCTTCTAGCCATCATTGATCCATTTTTAATTTTCCATTGGTTTTGTCTTGTGTTCCTACACACCTGGTTTCAATCCCATTCATTACCTGTTGTGTATTTAACCCTCTGTTTCCCCTCATGTCTTTGTCAGAGATTGTTTTATGTTCAGTATTCGTGTTTTTGTATTTGGTGCGCGACGGGTCTTCGTACCCATTTTGTTTCATTGTATTGTCATGGTTTTGGAGTTATGTGTTTTAAGTTATTAAACTACTCCATTTCACCAAGTTTTGATTCTCCTGCACCTGACTTCCCTGCCATCTATAAACACGACTGTGACATGCAGTGACTGAAAATCAGTCTGGAGCTCTTCAACAGCCTGAACCAGAGAAGGAACACATGAATATATGACTGTATCATCTGCATGTAGATGTAACTTTGCTGGTTGCATCCCATTTCCAAATCATTAACCTTTTCTCAATATAGGGGGTGCTGTTTCAACGTTACCATTTATCGTTCCCAAATTAAACTGCCTCGTACTCAATTCTTGCTCGTACAATATGCATATTATTATTACTATTGGATAGAAAACACTCTCTAGTTTCTAAAACCTTTTGAATTATTTCTCTGAGTGAAACAGAACTCGTTTGGCAGCGAAATTCCTGACAGGTACTGCAAAATCTGAAAATTTTGACCCTGTTCTAGGATCAGTTTAAAACTCTGTATGTATCCTATGGGTCGACATGAACTGCACGCGCCTTCCCCTGGATGTCAGTAACCAATGAGAATCGGAATGGAGTTTCTAGGCAGATCTCAGACCTTATAAAAGGCCATGGCATGGGGGGTGCACTCTTTTCATTGTTCGTCATTGCGCAGAGCAGGACCTCAGCATGGCGTTCGGAAAAGCTCAAGTTATCGGCCTTAGATATATCCGTCTGTGATTTAATTCGATATAGGTGTTAGAAACATCATAACGAAGTTATTTTAAACCGAGTTACAGTGGGGAGAACAAGTATTTGATACACTGCCGATTTTGCAGGTTTTCCTACTTACAAAGCATGTAGAGGTCTGTCATTTTTATCATAGGTACACTTCAACTGTGAGAGACGGAATCTAAAACAAAAATCCAGAAAATCACATTGTATGATTTTTAAGTAATTAATTAGCATTTTATTGCATGACATAAGTATTTGATACATCAGAAAAGCAGACCTTAATATTTAGTACAGAAACCTTTGTTTGCAATTACAGAGATCATACGTTTCCTGTAGTTCTTGACCAGGTTTGCACACACTGCAGCAGGGATTTTGGCCCACTCCTCCATACAGACCTTCTCCAGATCCTTCAGGTTTCGGGGCTGTCGCTGGGCAATACGGACTTTCAGCTCCCTCCAAAGATTTTCTATTGGGTTCAGGGCTGGAGACTGGCTAGGCCACTCCGGGACCTTGAGATGCTTCTTACGGAGCCACTCCTTAGTTGCCCTGGCTGTGTGTTGCGGGTCGTTGTCATGCTGGAAGACCCAGCCACGACCCATCTTCAATGCTCTTACTGAGGGAAGGAGGTTGTTGGCCAAGATCTCGCGATACATGGCCCCATCCATCCTCCCCTCAATACAGTGCAGTCGTCCTGTCCCCTTTGCAGAAAAGCATCCCCAAAGAATGATGTTTCCACCTCCATGCTTCACGATTGGGATGGTGTTCTTGGGGCTGTACTCATCCTTCTTCTTCCTCCAAACACGGCAAGTGGAGTTTAGACCAAAAAGCTCTATTTTTGTCTCATCAGACCACATGACCTTCTCCCATTCCTCCTCTGGATCATCCAGATGGTCATTGGCAAACTTCAGACGGGCCTGGACATGCGCTGGCTTGAGCAGGGGGACCTTGCGTGCGCTGCAGTATTTTAATCCATGACGGCGTAATGTGTTACTAATGGTTTTCTTTGAGACTGTGGTCCCAGCTCTCTTCAGGTCATTGACCAGGTCCTGTCGTGTAGTTCTGGGCTGATCCCTCACCTTCCTCATGATCATTGATGCCCCACGAGGTGAGATCTTGCATGGAGCCCCAGACCGAGGGTGATTGACCGTCATCTTGAACTTCTTCCATTTTCTAATAATTGCGCCAACAGTTGTTGCCTTCTCACCAAGCTGCTTGCCTATTGTCCTGTAGCCCATCCCAGCCTTGTGCAGGTCTACAATTTTATCCCTGATGTCCTTACACAGCTTTCTGGTCTTGGCCATTGTGGAGAGGTTGGAGTCTGTTTGATTGAGTGTGTGGACAGGTGTCTTTTATACAGGTAATGAGTTCAAACAGGTGCAGTTAATACAGGTAATGAGTGGAGAACAGGAGGGCTTCTTAAAGTAAAACTAACAGGTCTGTGAGAGCCGGAATTCTTACTGGTTGGTAGGTGATCAAATACTTATGTCATGCAATAAAATGCAAATTAATTACTTAAAAATCATACAATGTGATTTTCTGGATTTTTGTTTTAGATTCCGCCTCTCACAGTTGAAGTGTACCTATGATAAAAATTACAGACCTCTACATGCTTTGTAAGTAGGAAAACCTGCAAAATCGGCAGTGTATCAAATACTTGTTCTCCCCACTGTATATCAGTTTATGCGAGTATATTGCGATTTTCGGAATTTCCTTAGTATTGCGTTTTGAAGATTTGGGCATGTCTGCGCCACATAGCTAACGTTAGCTGCTATTTCCAAAGTTGAAGAGGACGTTTTACAACCGAGCAACGATTCTTTTGGACAAAGGACAACTTGCCCAAGATTCTGATGGAAGCTCGTCCAAAAGTAAGTGCTATTTATGATTTAATTCGTATTTATGTGAAAAAATGTAAAAGGATTTGTCCGCCATTAATTTCGGCACTGGTCTGGCTGTAACGCACACTGTATGTCTAGTAACGTTAATTTAAAAAATCTAACACAGCGGTTGCATTAATAACTAATGCATCTTTCATTTGCTGTCCAACCTGTATTTTTTTGTCAAGTTTACGATTATTTATCGATTAGATTAGGTGCCTCTCCAAGATGGCGCCGGCCAGAATGCCTGAAATGTTGCTACTGATCACATTGTATAACCACGATTTGTGCTGCTAAATATGCACATTTTCGAACAAAACCTATATGCATTGTGTAATATGATGTTACAGGACTGTCATCTGATGAAGTTTATCAAGGTTAGTCAAATTATATATCTTTTGCTGGATTGTTACGATCGCTAACCTTTGCTGCTGGTAAATGCGGTTGTGTTTCTGGCTATTGTGGTGAGCTAATATAATGCTATATTGTGTTTTCGCTGTAAAACACTTAAAAAATCTGACATATTGGCTGGATTCACAAGATGTTGGGCTTTCATTTGCTGTACGCTGTGTATTTTTCAGAAATGATTTATGATGAGTAATTAGGTATTTGACGTTGGTCTCTGTAATTATTCTGGCTGCATCGACGCTATTTCAGATTGCAGCTGCAATGTAGAACTGTGATTTATACCTGAAATATGCACATTTTTCTAACAAAACATATGCTATACAATAAATATGTTATCAGACTGTCATCTGATGAAGTTATTTCTTGGTTAGTGACTATTTATATCTTTATTTGGTCGAAATTGTGATAGCTACCTATGCAGGAAAAAAATTGTGAAAAAAAAAAGTTGTGTCTTTTGCTATCGTGGTTAGCTAATAGATTTACATATTGTGTCTTCCCTGTAAAACATTTAAAAAATCTGAAATGATGGCTGGATTCACAAGATCTGTATCTTTCATCTGGTGTCTTGGACTTGTGATTTAATGATATTTAGAGGCTAGTATTTACTTGTGACGCTATGCTAGGCTATGCTAGTCAGCTTTTTTACTGTGGGGGGTGCTCCCGGATCCGGGATTGGGACCAATTAGAAGTTAATAAACATTGAGAACAACACAGGAGCTATAACGGACACCTCTATTCATCTGTAGAAAACTAGACTTGTGATTGTCAGTACATACTGTACAGATTGTGTTCTGTCAGAAAGATAGTTCCTAAACCAATGTACTGCCCCTTCACTGAGACCAATGTTTCTAAGTCTAGCTAGCAACAATCCATGGTCAACTGAATCAAAGGCCTTTGATCAATCCACAAACAGAGCAGCACAATGTTGCTTTTTATCGAGTGCATTTATGATGTTGTTTGCCACTGCCATAGCTGCAGTTGTGGTGCTGTGCCCCGATCTAAAGCCAGACTGAACCCCGCTCAGTATGTTCTTCTCAATGAAGACGTTTTTTAACTGTGAGTTCACTAGGGATTCATAGACTTTGTCCAGGATAGGGAGTTCACTAGGGATTCATAGACTTTGACCAGGATAGGGAGTTCACTAGGGATTCATAGACTTTGACCAGGATAGGGAGTTCACTAGGGATTCATAGACTTTGACCAGGATAGGGAGTTCACTAGGGATTCATAGACTTTGACCAGGATAGGGAGTTTAGAGAGAGGACGATAGGTTTTAGCATCTGAGGGATCTCCACCCTTTAGCAGTGGGAGGACATCAGCTGAATTCCAAATGCTGGGTATGGAATTGGTCAAGAGACTCAAGTTGAAAATGTGAGCCACAGGTTCAGTAATAATACCAGCTGCTATCTTTAAGAGGTAGCGTTCCAGGTTGTCTGGACCTGCAGACTTTTTACTGTCTATTGCCTTTAGTGCTTTATAGACCTCAGTATAAGAAACAGGCTCAAAGATAAAATGGTTCACATGAGGGCCTATATCATAGTTGACTGTAACAGAGTTTACATTAGAGGCCTGGGCCCCACCATTATCAACAACTGAACCAGCAGATATGAAGCGCTTGTTAAAAACCCCTACAATATGGTCTTTATCCTTCACTTCATTAGAATCCATCATTAAATGGTTAGGAAGGACAGAGGATACATTTGAACCTGACACTGATTTGATTAGCTTCCAGAACTTGGTAGGGTTGTTTAGGTTCTCTGTGACTGCATTTAAATAGTCATCTGGTCTGATTAGCTACCAGAACTTGGTAGGGTTGTTTAGGTTCTCTGTGACTGCATTTAAATAGTAATCTGATTTGATTAGCTTCCAGCACTTGGTAGGGTTGTTTAGGTTCTCTGTGACTGCATTTAAATAGTCATCTGATTTGATTAGCTTCCAGAACTTGGTAGGGTTGTTTAGGTTCTCTGTGACAGCATTTAAATAGTCATCTGGTCTGATTAGCTTCCAGAACTTAGTAGGGTTGTTTAGGTTCTCTGTGACTGCATTTAAATAGTTATCTGATTTGGACTTCCTGATCCATCCTGTGTATTTGTTAGCGCTATGAAGGAGGCCCAGTCAACAGGAGCATTTGTATGTCTAGCTTGAGCCCAAGATATATGCAGTCTCACCACTCTTCTCTTTCCTGGCACCCCAATGGTGGAACTAGCTTCCCCCTGAAACTAGGACAGCAGAGTCCCTGTCCATCTTCCCCCCTGAAGCTAGGACAGCAGAGTCCCTGCCCATCTTCCCCCTGAAGCTGGGACAGCACAGTCCCTGTCCATCTTCCCCCCTGAAGCTAGGACAGCAGAGTCCCTGTCCATCTTCCCCCCTGAAGCTAGGACAGCAGAGTCCCTGCCCATCTTCCCCCTGAAGCTGGGACAGCACAGTCCCTGTCCATCTTCCCCCCTGAAGCTAGGACAGCAGAGTCCCTGCCCATCTTCCCCCTGAAGCTGGGACAGCACAGTCCCTGTCCATCTTCCCCCCTGATGCTAGGACAGCAGAGTCCCTGTCCATCTTCCCCCCTGAAGCTAGGACAGCAGAGTCCCTGTCCATCTACCCACTGAAGCTAGGACAGCAGACTCCCTGCCCATCTTCTGAAAACATCTGAAAACCTACCTCTTCAAAGAGTATTTTAAATCATCCTAAAATAATCTGACAATCCTGAAAGTTATCATATTCAAATTCAATCCATTAATAATTGGAAGGTGGATACAAGTTAACAATAGTGGTTGAACAATAGTCCCGTACATGTACTTGAAAAATCCTCACAAATAATGGAACAGGTTTAAACTGCTATTTATGGTCTGAGTTCCATAAAGATTCAAATAGGCAAATAGGTATTGCAGAACATTAGCAACCCTATGGAACAACTACATGGACTGACAGGTAAACAGAATGGAACGATGCAAAATGACAGATACAAACTGAAGGAAACTAACAGTTATAAATGTAGGATACAAACTGAAGGAAACTAACAGTTATAAATGTAGGATACAAACTGAAGGAAACTAACAGTTATAAATGTAGGATACAAACTGAAGGAAACTAACAGTTATAAATGTAGGATACAAACTGAAGGAAACTAACAGTTATAAATGTAGGATACAAACTGAAGGAAACTAACAGTTATAAATGTAGGATACAAACTGAAGGAAACTAACAGTTATAAATGTAGGATACAAACTGAAGGAAACTAACAGTTATAAATGTAGGATACAAACTGAAGGAAACTAACAGTTATAAATGTAGGTTACAACCTGAAGGAAACTAACAGTTATAAATGTAGGATACTAACTGAAGGAAACTAACAGTTATAAATGTAGGATACAAACTGAAGGAAACTAACAGTTATAAATGTAGGTTACAAACTGAAGGAAACTAACAGTTATAAATGTAGGATACAAACTGAAGGAAACTAACAGTTATAAATGTAGGATACAAACTGAAGGAAACTAACAGTTATAAATGTAGGTTACAAACTGAAGGAAACTAACAGTTATAAATGTAGGTTACAAACTGAAGGAAACTAACAGTTATAAATGTAGGATACAAACTGAAGGAAACTAACAGTTATAAATGTAGGATACAAACTGAAGGAAACTAACAGTTATAAATGTAGGATACAAACTGAAGGAAACTAACAGTTATAAATGTAGGATACAAACTGAAGGAAACTAACAGTTATAAATGTAGGTTACAAACTGAAGGAAACTAACAGTTATAAATGTAGGTTACAAACTGAAGGAAACTAACAGTTATAAATGTAGGTTACAAACTGAAGGAAACTAACAGTTATAAATGTAGGATACAAACTGAAGGAAACTAACAGTTATAAATGTAGGTTACAAACTGAAGGAAACTAACAGTTATAAATGTAGGTTACAAACTGAAGGAAACTAACAGTTATAAATGTAGGTTACAAACTGAAGGAAACTAACAGTTATAAATGTAGGTTACAAACTGAAGGAAACTAACAGTTATAAATGTAGGTTACAAACTGAAGGAAACTAACAGTTATAAATGTAGGATACAAACTGAAGGAAACTAACAGTTATAAATGTAGGTTACAAACTGAAGGAAACTAACAGTTATAAATGTAGGTTACAAACTGAAGGAAACTAACAGTTATAAATGTAGGATACAAACTGAAGGAAACTAACAGTTATAAATGTAGGATACAAACTGAAGGAAACTAACAGTTATAAATGTAGGTTACAAACTGAAGGAAACTAACAGTTATAAATGTAGGTTACAAACTGAAGGAAACTAACAGTTATAAATGTAGGATACAAACTGAAGGAAACTAACAGTTATAAATGTAGGATACAAACTGAAGGAAACTAACAGTTATAAATGTAGGTTACAACCTGAAGGAAACTAACAGTTATAAATGTAGGTTACAACCTGAAGGAAACTAACAGTTATAAATGTAGGTTACAAACTGAAGGAAACTAACAGTTATAAATGTAGGATACAAACTGAAGGAAACTAACAGTTATAAATGTAGGTTACAAACTGAAGGAAACTAACAGTTATAAATGTAGGTTACAAACTGAAGGAAACTAACAGTTATAAATGTAGGATACAAACTGAAGGAAACTAACAGTTATAAATGTAGGTTACAAACTGAAGGAAACTAACAGTTATAAATGTAGGTTACAAACTGAAGGAAACTAACAGTTATAAATGTAGGTTACAAACTGAAGGAAACTAACAGTTATAAATGTAGGATACAAACTGAAGGAAACTAACAGTTATAAATGTAGGATACAAACTGAAGGAAACTAACAGTTATAAATGTAGGTTACAAACTGAAGGAAACTAACAGTTATAAATGTAGGTTACAAACTGAAGGAAACTAACAGTTATAAATGTAGGATACAAACTGAAGGAAACTAACAGTTATAAATGTAGGTTACAAACTGAAGGAAACTAACAGTTATAAATGTAGGTTACAAACTGAAGGAAACTAACAGTTATAAATGTAGGTTACAAACTGAAGGAAACTAACAGTTATAAATGTAGGATACAAACTGAAGGAAACTAACAGTTATAAATGTAGGATACAAACTGAAGGAAACTAACAGTTATAAATGTAGGTTACAAACTGAAGGAAACTAACAGTTATAAATGTAGGTTACAAACTGAAGGAAACTAACAGTTATAAATGTAGGATACAAACTGAAGGAAACTAACAGTTATAAATGTAGGTTACAAACTGAAGGAAACTAACAGTTATAAATGTAGGTTACAAACTGAAGGAAACTAACAGTTATAAATGTAGGTTACAAACTGAAGGAAACTAACAGTTATAAATGTAGGATACAAACTGAAGGAAACTAACAGTTATAAATGTAGGATACAAACTGAAGGAAACTAACAGTTATAAATGTAGGTTACAAACTGAAGGAAACTAACAGTTATAAATGTAGGTTACAAACTGAAGGAAACTAACAGTTATAAATGTAGGATACAAACTGAAGGAAACTAACAGTTATAAATGTAGGTTACAAACTGAAGGAAACTAACAGTTATAAATGTAGGTTACAAACTGAAGGAAACTAACAGTTATAAATGTAGGTTACAAACTGAAGGAAACTAACAGTTATAAATGTAGGATACAAACTGAAGGAAACTAACAGTTATAAATGTAGGATACAAACTGAAGGAAACTAACAGTTATAAATGTAGGATACAAACTGAAGGAAACTAACAGTTATAAATGTAGGTTACAAACTGAAGGAAACTAACAGTTATAAATGTAGGTTACAAACTGAAGGAAACTAACAGTTATAAATGTAGGTTACAAACTGAAGGAAACTAACAGTTATAAATGTAGGATACAAACTGAAGGAAACTAACAGTTATAAATGTAGGATACAAACTGAAGGAAACTAACAGTTATAAATGTAGGTTACAAACAGAAGGAAACTAACAGTTATAAATGTAGGTTACAAACTGAAGGAAACTAACAGTTATAAATGTAGGATACAAACTGAAGGAAACTAACAGTTATAAATGTAGGTTACAAACTGAAGGAAACTAACAGTTATAAATGTAGGTTACAAACTGAAGGAAACTAACAGTTATAAATGTAGGTTACAAACTGAAGGAAACTAACAGTTATAAATGTAGGTTACAAACTGAAGGAAACTAACAGTTATAAATGTAGGTTACAAACTGAAGGAAACTAACAGTTATAAATGTAGGTTACAAACTGAAGGAAACTAACAGTTATAAATGTAGGTTACAAACTGAAGGAAACTAACAGTTATAAATGTAGGATACAAACTGAAGGAAACTAACAGTTATAAATGTAGGATACAAACTGAAGGAAACTAACAGTTATAAATGTAGGTTACAAACTGAAGGAAACTAACAGTTATAAATGTAGGTTACAAACTGAAGGAAACTAACAGTTATAAATGTAGGTTACAAACTGAAGGAAACTAACAGTTATAAATGTAGGATACAAACTGAAGGAAACTAACAGTTATAAATGTAGGATACAAACTGAAGGAAACTAACAGTTATAAATGTAGGTTACAAACTGAAGGAAACTAACAGTTATAAATGTAGGATACAAACTGAAGGAAACTAACAGTTATAAATGTAGGTTACAAACTGAAGGAAACTAACAGTTATAAATGTAGGTTACAAACTGAAGGAAACTAAAAGTTATAAATGTAGGATACAAACTGAAGGAAACTAACAGTTATAAATGTAGGTTACAAACTGAAGGAAACTAACAGTTATAAATGTAGGTTACAAACTGAAGGAAACTAACAGTTATAAATGTAGGTTACAAACTGAAGGAAACTAACAGTTATAAATGTAGGTTACAAACTGAAGGAAACTAACAGTTATAAATGTAGGATACAAACTGAAGGAAACTAACAGTTATAAATGTAGGATACAAACTGAAGGAAACTAACAGTTATAAATGTAGGTTACAAACTGAAGGAAACTAACAGTTATAAATGTAGGTTACAAACTGAAGGAAACTAACAGTTATAAATGTAGGATACAAACTGAAGGAAACTAACAGTTATAAATGTAGGTTACAAACTGAAGGAAACTAACAGTTATAAATGTAGGTTACAAACTGAAGGAAACTAACAGTTATAAATGTAGGTTACAAACTGAAGGAAACTAACAGTTATAAATGTAGGATACAAACTGAAGGAAACTAACAGTCCTAAATGTAGGATACAAACTGAAGGAAACTAACAGTTATAAATGTAGGTTACAAACTGAAGGAAACTAACAGTTATAAATGTAGGTTACAAACTGAAGGAAACTAACAGTTATAAATGTAGGATACAAACTGAAGGAAACTAACAGTTATAAATGTAGGATACAAACTGAAGGAAACTAACAGTTATAAATGTAGGTTACAAACTGAAGGAAACTAACAGTTATAAATGTAGGTTACAACCTGAAGGAAACTAACAGTTATAAATGTAGGTTACAAACTGAAGGAAACTAACAGTTATAAATGTAGGTTACAAACTGAAGGAAACTAACAGTTATAAATGTAGGATACAAACTGAAGGAAACTAACAGTTATAAATGTAGGTTACAAACTGAAGGAAACTAACAGTTATAAATGTAGGTTACAAACTGAAGGAAACGAACAGTTATAAATGTAGGTTACAAACTGAAGGAAACTAACAGTTATAAATGTAGGATACAAACTGAAGGAAACTAACAGTTATAAATGTAGGATACAAACTGAAGGAAACTAACAGTTATAAATGTAGGTTACAAACTGAAGGAAACTAACAGTTATAAATGTAGGTTACAAACTGAAGGAAACTAACAGTTATAAATATAGGATACAAACTGAAGGAAACTAACAGTTATAAATGTAGGTTACAAACTGAAGGAAACTAACAGTTATAAATGTAGGTTACAAACTGAAGGAAACTAACAGTTATAAATGTAGGTTACAAACTGAAGGAAACTAACAGTTATAAATGTAGGATACAAACTGAAGGAAACTAACAGTTATAAATGTAGGATACAAACTGAAGGAAACTAACAGTTATAAATGTAGGATACAAACTGAAGGAAACTAACAGTTATAAATGTAGGTTACAAACTGAAGGAAACTAACAGTTATAAATGTAGGTTACAAACTGAAGGAAACTAACAGTTATAAATGTAGGTTACAAACTGAAGGAAACTAACAGTTATAAATGTAGGATACAAACTGAAGGAAACTAACAGTTATAAATGTAGGATACAAACTGAAGGAAACTAACAGTTATAAATGTAGGTTACAAACTGAAGGAAACTAACAGTTATAAATGTAGGTTACAAACTGAAGGAAACTAACAGTTATAAATGTAGGATACAAACTGAAGGAAACTAACAGTTATAAATGTAGGTTACAAACTGAAGGAAACTAACAGTTATAAATGTAGGTTACAAACTGAAGGAAACTAACAGTTATAAATGTAGGTTACAAACTGAAGGAAACTAACAGTTATAAATGTAGGATACAAACTGAAGGAAACTAACAGTTATAAATGTAGGATACAAACTGAAGGAAACTAACAGTTATAAATGTAGGTTACAAACTGAAGGAAACTAACAGTTATAAATGTAGGTTACAAACTGAAGGAAACTAACAGTTATAAATGTAGGATACAAACTGAAGGAAACTAACAGTTATAAATGTAGGATACAAACTGAAGGAAACTAACAGTTATAAATGTAGGTTACAAACTGAAGGAAACTAACAGTTATAAATGTAGGTTACAAACTGAAGGAAACTAACAGTTATAAATGTAGGTTACAAACTGAAGGAAACTAACAGTTATAAATGTAGGTTACAAACTGAAGGAAACTAACAGTTATAAATGTAGGATACAAACTGAAGGAAACTAACAGTTATAAATGTAGGATACAAACTGAAGGAAACTAACAGTTATAAATGTAGGTTACAAACTGAAGGAAACTAACAGTTATAAATGTAGGTTACAAACTGAAGGAAACTAACAGTTATAAATGTAGGATACAAACTGAAGGAAACTAACAGTTATAAATGTAGGTTACAAACTGAAGGAAACTAACAGTTATAAATGTAGGTTACAAACTGAAGGAAACTAACAGTTATAAATGTAGGATACAAACTGAAGGAAACTAACAGTTATAAATGTAGGTTACAAACTGAAGGAAACTAACAGTTATAAATGTAGGATACAAACTGAAGGAAACTAACAGTTATAAATGTAGGTTACAAACTGAAGGAAACTAACAGTTATAAATGTAGGTTACAAACTGAAGGAAACTAACAGTTATAAATGTAGGTTACAAACTGAAGGAAACTAACAGTTATAAATGTAGGATACAAACTGAAGGAAACTAACAGTTATAAATGTAGGATACAAACTGAAGGAAACTAACAGTTATAAATGTAGGTTACAAACTGAAGGAAACTAACAGTTATAAATGTAGGTTACAAACTGAAGGAAACTAACAGTTATAAATGTAGGATACAAACTGAAGGAAACTAACAGTTATAAATGTAGGTTACAAACTGAAGGAAACTAACAGTTATAAATGTAGGTTACAAACTGAAGGAAACTAACAGTTATAAATGTAGGTTACAAACTGAAGGAAACTAACAGTTATAAATGTAGGATACAAACTGAAGGAAACTAACAGTTATAAATGTAGGATACAAACTGAAGGAAACTAACAGTTATAAATGTAGGTTACAAACTGAAGGAAACTAACAGTTATAAATGTAGGTTACAAACTGAAGGAAACTAACAGTTATAAATGTAGGATACAAACTGAAGGAAACTAACAGTTATAAATGTAGGTTACAAACTGAAGGAAACTAACAGTTATAAATGTAGGTTACAAACTGAAGGAAACTAACAGTTATAAATGTAGGATACAAACTGAAGGAAACTAACAGTTATAAATGTAGGATACAAACTGAAGGAAACTAACAGTTATAAATGTAGGTTACAAACTGAAGGAAACTAACAGTTATAAATGTAGGTTACAAACTGAAGGAAACTAACAGTTATAAATGTAGGATACAAACTGAAGGAAACTAACAGTTATAAATGTAGGATACAAACTGAAGGAAACTAACAGTTATAAATGTAGGTTACAAACTGAAGGAAACTAACAGTTATAAATGTAGGTTACAAACTGAAGGAAACTAACAGTTATAAATGTAGGTTACAAACTGAAGGAAACTAACAGTTATAAATGTAGGATACAAACTGAAGGAAACTAACAGTTATAAATGTAGGTTACAAACTGAAGGAAACTAACAGTTATAAATGTAGGTTACAAACTGAAGGAAACTAACAGTTATAAATGTAGGATACAAACTGAAGGAAACTAACAGTTATAAATGTAGGTTACAAACTGAAGGAAACTAACAGTTATAAATGTAGGATACAAACTGAAGGAAACTAACAGTTATAAATGTAGGTTACAAACTGAAGGAAACTAACAGTTATAAATGTAGGATACAAACTGAAGGAAACTAACAGTTATAAATGTAGGTTACAAACTGAAGGAAACTAACAGTTATAAATGTAGGTTACAAACTGAAGGAAACTAACAGTTATAAATGTAGGTTACAAACTGAAGGAAACTAACAGTTATAAATGTAGGATACAAACTGAAGGAAACTAACAGTTATAAATGTAGGATACAAACTGAAGGAAACTAACAGTTATAAATGTAGGTTACAAACTGAAGGAAACTAACAGTTATAAATGTAGGTTACAAACTGAAGGAAACTAACAGTTATAAATGTAGGATACAAACTGAAGGAAACTAACAGTTATAAATGTAGGTTACAAACTGAAGGAAACTAACAGTTATAAATGTAGGTTACAAACTGAAGGAAACTAACAGTTATAAATGTAGGTTACAAACTGAAGGAAACTAACAGTTATAAATGTAGGTTACAAACTGAAGGAAACTAACAGTTATAAATGTAGGATACAAACTGAAGGAAACTAACAGTTATAAATGTAGGATACAAACTGAAGGAAACTAACAGTTATAAATGTAGGTTACAAACTGAAGGAAACTAACAGTTATAAATGTAGGTTACAAACTGAAGGAAACTAACAGTTATAAATGTAGGATACAAACTGAAGGAAACTAACAGTTATAAATGTAGGTTACAAACTGAAGGAAACTAACAGTTATAAATGTAGGTTACAAACTGAAGGAAACTAACAGTTATAAATGTAGGTTACAAACTGAAGGAAACTAACAGTTATAAATGTAGGTTACAAACTGAAGGAAACTAACAGTTATAAATGTAGGATACAAACTGAAGGAAACTAACAGTTATAAATGTAGGATACAAACTGAAGGAAACTAACAGTTATAAATGTAGGTTACAAACTGAAGGAAACTAACAGTTATAAATGTAGGTTACAAACTGAAGGAAACTAACAGTTATAAATGTAGGATACAAACTGAAGGAAACTAACAGTTATAAATGTAGGTTACAAACTGAAGGAAACTAACAGTTATAAATGTAGGTTACAAACTGAAGGAAACTAACAGTTATAAATGTAGGATACAAACTGAAGGAAACTAACAGTTATAAATGTAGGATACAAACTGAAGGAAACTAACAGTTATAAATGTAGGTTACAAACTGAAGGAAACTAACAGTTATAAATGTAGGTTACAAACTGAAGGAAACTAACAGTTATAAATGTAGGATACAAACTGAAGGAAACTAACAGTTATAAATGTAGGATACAAACTGAAGGAAACTAACAGTTATAAATGTAGGTTACAAACTGAAGGAAACTAACAGTTATAAATGTAGGTTACAAACTGAAGGAAACTAACAGTTATAAATGTAGGATACAAACTGAAGGAAACTAACAGTTATAAATGTAGGTTACAAACTGAAGGAAACTAACAGTTATAAATGTAGGTTACAAACTGAAGGAAACTAACAGTTATAAATGTAGGTTACAAACTGAAGGAAACTAACAGTTATAAATGTAGGATACAAACTGAAGGAAACTAACAGTTATAAATGTAGGTTACAAACTGAAGGAAACTAACAGTTATAAATGTAGGTTACAAACTGAAGGAAACTAACAGTTATAAATGTAGGTTACAAACTGAAGGAAACTAACAGTTATAAATGTAGGATACAAACTGAAGGAAACTAACAGTTATAAATGTAGGATACAAACTGAAGGAAACTAACAGTTATAAATGTAGGTTACAAACTGAAGGAAACTAACAGTTATAAATGTAGGTTACAAACTGAAGGAAACTAACAGTTATAAATGTAGGATACAAACTGAAGGAAACTAACAGTTATAAATGTAGGTTACAAACTGAAGGAAACTAACAGTTATAAATGTAGGTTACAAACTGAAGGAAACTAACAGTTATAAATGTAGGTTACAAACTGAAGGAAACTAACAGTTATAAATGTAGGATACAAACTGAAGGAAACTAACAGTTATAAATGTAGGATACAAACTGAAGGAAACTAACAGTTATAAATGTAGGTTACAAACTGAAGGAAACTAACAGTTATAAATGTAGGTTACAAACTGAAGGAAACTAACAGTTATAAATGTAGGATACAAACTGAAGGAAACTAACAGTTATAAATGTAGGTTACAAACTGAAGGAAACTAACAGTTATAAATGTAGGTTACAAACTGAAGGAAACTAACAGTTATAAATGTAGGTTACAAACTGAAGGAAACTAACAGTTATAAATGTAGGATACAAACTGAAGGAAACTAACAGTTATAAATGTAGGATACAAACTGAAGGAAACTAACAGTTATAAATGTAGGATACAAACTGAAGGAAACTAACAGTTATAAATGTAGGTTACAAACTGAAGGAAACTAACAGTTATAAATGTAGGTTACAAACTGAAGGAAACTAACAGTTATAAATGTAGGTTACAAACTGAAGGAAACTAACAGTTATAAATGTAGGTTACAAACTGAAGGAAACTAACAGTTATAAATGTAGGTTACAAACTGAAGGAAACTAACAGTTATAAATGTAGGTTACAAACTGAAGGAAACTAACAGTTATAAATGTAGGATACAAACTGAAGGAAACTAACAGTTATAAATGTAGGATACAAACTGAAGGAAACTAACAGTTATAAATGTAGGTTACAAACTGAAGGAAACTAACAGTTATAAATGTAGGTTACAAACTGAAGGAAACTAACAGTTATAAATGTAGGTTACAAACTGAAGGAAACTAACAGTTATAAATGTAGGATACAAACTGAAGGAAACTAACAGTTATAAATGTAGGTTACAAACTGAAGGAAACTAACAGTTATAAATGTAGGTTACAAACTGAAGGAAACTAACAGTTATAAATGTAGGTTACAAACTGAAGGAAACTAACAGTTATAAATGTAGGTTACAAACTGAAGGAAACTAACAGTTATAAATGTAGGTTACAAACTGAAGGAAACTAACAGTTATAAATGTAGGTTACAAACTGAAGGAAACTAACAGTTATAAATGTAGGATACAAACTGAAGGAAACTAACAGTTATAAATGTAGGTTACAAACTGAAGGAAACTAACAGTTATAAATGTAGGTTACAAACTGAAGGAAACTAACAGTTATAAATGTAGGTTACAAACTGAAGGAAACTAACAGTTATAAATGTAGGATACAAACTGAAGGAAACTAACAGTTATAAATGTAGGTTACAAACTGAAGGAAACTAACAGTTATAAATGTAGGTTACAAACTGAAGGAAACTAACAGTTATAAATGTAGGTTACAAACTGAAGGAAACTAACAGTTATAAATGTAGGATACAAACTGAAGGAAACTAACAGTTATAAATGTAGGATACAAACTGAAGGAAACTAACAGTTATAAATGTAGGTTACAAACTGAAGGAAACTAACAGTTATAAATGTAGGTTACAAACTGAAGGAAACTAACAGTTATAAATGTAGGATACAAACTGAAGGAAACTAACAGTTATAAATGTAGGTTACAAACTGAAGGAAACTAACAGTTATAAATGTAGGTTACAAACTGAAGGAAACTAACAGTTATAAATGTAGGTTACAAACTGAAGGAAACTAACAGTTATAAATGTAGGATACAAACTGAAGGAAACTAACAGTTATAAATGTAGGTTACAAACTGAAGGAAACTAACAGTTATAAATGTAGGTTACAAACTGAAGGAAACTAACAGTTATAAATGTAGGATACAAACTGAAGGAAACTAACAGTTATAAATGTAGGTTACAAACTGAAGGAAACTAACAGTTATAAATGTAGGTTACAAACTGAAGGAAACTAACAGTTATAAATGTAGGTTACAAACTGAAGGAAACTAACAGTTATAAATGTAGGTTACAAACTGAAGGAAACTAACAGTTATAAATGTAGGATACAAACTGAAGGAAACTAACAGTTATAAATGTAGGTTACAAACTGAAGGAAACTAACAGTTATAAATGTAGGTTACAAACTGAAGGAAACTAACAGTTATAAATGTAGGATACAAACTGAAGGAAACTAACAGTTATAAATGTAGGTTACAAACTGAAGGAAACTAACAGTTATAAATGTAGGTTACAAACTGAAGGAAACTAACAGTTATAAATGTAGGTTACAAACTGAAGGAAACTAACAGTTATAAATGTAGGATACAAACTGAAGGAAACTAACAGTTATAAATGTAGGTTACAAACTGAAGGAAACTAACAGTTATAAATGTAGGTTACAAACTGAAGGAAACTAACAGTTATAAATGTAGGTTACAAACTGAAGGAAACTAACAGTTATAAATGTAGGATACAAACTGAAGGAAACTAACAGTTATAAATGTAGGTTACAAACTGAAGGAAACTAACAGTTATAAATGTAGGTTACAAACTGAAGGAAACTAACAGTTATAAATGTAGGATACAAACTGAAGGAAACTAACAGTTATAAATGTAGGATACAAACTGAAGGAAACTAACAGTTATAAATGTAGGATACAAACTGAAGGAAACTAACAGTTATAAATGTAGGTTACAAACTGAAGGAAACTAACAGTTATAAATGTAGGATACAAACTGAAGGAAACTAACAGTTATAAATGTAGGTTACAAACTGAAGGAAACTAACAGTTATAAATGTAGGTTACAAACTGAAGGAAACTAACAGTTATAAATGTAGGTTACAAACTGAAGGAAACTAACAGTTATAAATGTAGGATACAAACTGAAGGAAACTAACAGTTATAAATGTAGGATACAAACTGAAGGAAACTAACAGTTATAAATGTAGGTTACAAACTGAAGGAAACTAACAGTTATAAATGTAGGTTACAAACTGAAGGAAACTAACAGTTATAAATGTAGGATACAAACTGAAGGAAACTAACAGTTATAAATGTAGGATACAAACTGAAGGAAACTAACAGTTATAAATGTAGGTTACAAACTGAAGGAAACTAACAGTTATAAATGTAGGTTACAAACTGAAGGAAACTAACAGTTATAAATGTAGGATACAAACTGAAGGAAACTAACAGTTATAAATGTAGGATACAAACTGAAGGAAACTAACAGTTATAAATGTAGGATACAAACTGAAGGAAACTAACAGTTATAAATGTAGGTTACAAACTGAAGGAAACTAACAGTTATAAATGTAGGTTACAAACTGAAGGAAACTAACAGTTATAAATGTAGGATACAAACTGAAGGAAACTAACAGTTATAAATGTAGGTTACAAACTGAAGGAAACTAACAGTTATAAATGTAGGTTACAAACTGAAGGAAACTAACAGTTATAAATGTAGGTTACAAACTGAAGGAAACTAACAGTTATAAATGTAGGTTACAAACTGAAGGAAACTAACAGTTATAAATGTAGGTTACAAACTGAAGGAAACTAACAGTTATAAATGTAGGTTACAAACTGAAGGAAACTAACAGTTATAAATGTAGGATACAAACTGAAGGAAACTAACAGTTATAAATGTAGGATACAAACTGAAGGAAACTAACAGTTATAAATGTAGGTTACAAACTGAAGGAAACTAACAGTTATAAATGTAGGTTACAAACTGAAGGAAACTAACAGTTATAAATGTAGGTTACAAACTGAAGGAAACTAACAGTTATAAATGTAGGTTACAAACTGAAGGAAACTAACAGTTATAAATGTAGGATACAAACTGAAGGAAACTAACAGTTATAAATGTAGGTTACAAACTGAAGGAAACTAACAGTTATAAATGTAGGTTACAAACTGAAGGAAACTAACAGTTATAAATGTAGGTTACAAACTGAAGGAAACTAACAGTTATAAATGTAGGATACAAACTGAAGGAAACTAACAGTTATAAATGTAGGTTACAAACTGAAGGAAACTAACAGTTATAAATGTAGGTTACAAACTGAAGGAAACTAACAGTTATAAATGTAGGTTACAAACTGAAGGAAACTAACAGTTATAAATGTAGGTTACAAACTGAAGGAAACTAACAGTTATAAATGTAGGATACAAACTGAAGGAAACTAACAGTTATAAATGTAGGATACAAACTGAAGGAAACTAACAGTTATAAATGTAGGTTACAAACTGAAGGAAACTAACAGTTATAAATGTAGGTTACAAACTGAAGGAAACTAACAGTTATAAATGTAGGATACAAACTGAAGGAAACTAACAGTTATAAATGTAGGTTACAAACTGAAGGAAACTAACAGTTATAAATGTAGGTTACAAACTGAAGGAAACTAACAGTTATAAATGTAGGTTACAAACTGAAGGAAACTAACAGTTATAAATGTAGGATACAAACTGAAGGAAACTAACAGTTATAAATGTAGGATACAAACTGAAGGAAACTAACAGTTATAAATGTAGGTTACAAACTGAAGGAAACTAACAGTTATAAATGTAGGTTACAAACTGAAGGAAACTAACAGTTATAAATGTAGGTTACAAACTGAAGGAAACTAACAGTTATAAATGTAGGATACAAACTGAAGGAAACTAACAGTTATAAATGTAGGTTACAAACTGAAGGAAACTAACAGTTATAAATGTAGGTTACAAACTGAAGGAAACTAACAGTTATAAATGTAGGTTACAAACTGAAGGAAACTAACAGTTATAAATGTAGGTTACAAACTGAAGGAAACTAACAGTTATAAATGTAGGATACAAACTGAAGGAAACTAACAGTTATAAATGTAGGTTACAAACTGAAGGAAACTAACAGTTATAAATGTAGGTTACAAACTGAAGGAAACTAACAGTTATAAATGTAGGTTACAAACTGAAGGAAACTAACAGTTATAAATGTAGGATACAAACTGAAGGAAACTAACAGTTATAAATGTAGGTTACAAACTGAAGGAAACTAACAGTTATAAATGTAGGTTACAAACTGAAGGAAACTAACAGTTATAAATGTAGGATACAAACTGAAGGAAACTAACAGTTATAAATGTAGGTTACAAACTGAAGGAAACTAACAGTTATAAATGTAGGTTACAAACTGAAGGAAACTAACAGTTATAAATGTAGGTTACAAACTGAAGGAAACTAACAGTTATAAATGTAGGATACAAACTGAAGGAAACTAACAGTTATAAATGTAGGATACAAACTGAAGGAAACTAACAGTTATAAATGTAGGTTACAAACTGAAGGAAACTAACAGTTATAAATGTAGGTTACAAACTGAAGGAAACTAACAGTTATAAATGTAGGTTACAAACTGAAGGAAACTAACAGTTATAAATGTAGGTTACAAACTGAAGGAAACTAACAGTTATAAATGTAGGTTACAAACTGAAGGAAACTAACAGTTATAAATGTAGGTTACAAACTGAAGGAAACTAACAGTTATAAATGTAGGATACAAACTGAAGGAAACTAACAGTTATAAATGTAGGTTACAAACTGAAGGAAACTAACAGTTATAAATGTAGGTTACAAACTGAAGGAAACTAACAGTTATAAATGTAGGTTACAAACTGAAGGAAACTAACAGTTATAAATGTAGGATACAAACTGAAGGAAACTAACAGTTATAAATGTAGGTTACAAACTGAAGGAAACTAACAGTTATAAATGTAGGTTACAAACTGAAGGAAACTAACAGTTATAAATGTAGGTTACAAACTGAAGGAAACTAACAGTTATAAATGTAGGTTACAAACTGAAGGAAACTAACAGTTATAAATGTAGGTTACAAACTGAAGGAAACTAACAGTTATAAATGTAGGTTACAAACTGAAGGAAACTAACAGTTATAAATGTAGGATACAAACTGAAGGAAACTAACAGTTATAAATGTAGGTTACAAACTGAAGGAAACTAACAGTTATAAATGTAGGTTACAAACTGAAGGAAACTAACAGTTATAAATGTAGGTTACAAACTGAAGGAAACTAACAGTTATAAATGTAGGTTACAAACTGAAGGAAACTAACAGTTATAAATGTAGGTTACAAACTGAAGGAAACTAACAGTTATAAATGTAGGATACAAACTGAAGGAAACTAACAGTTATAAATGTAGGATACAAACTGAAGGAAACTAACAGTTATAAATGTAGGTTACAAACTGAAGGAAACTAACAGTTATAAATGTAGGTTACAAACTGAAGGAAACTAACAGTTATAAATGTAGGTTACAAACTGAAGGAAACTAACAGTTATAAATGTAGGTTACAAACTGAAGGAAACTAACAGTTATAAATGTAGGTTACAAACTGAAGGAAACTAACAGTTATAAATGTAGGTTACAAACTGAAGGAAACTAACAGTTATAAATGTAGGTTACAAACTGAAGGAAACTAACAGTTATAAATGTAGGATACAAACTGAAGGAAACTAACAGTTATAAATGTAGGTTACAAACTGAAGGAAACTAACAGTTATAAATGTAGGTTACAAACTGAAGGAAACTAACAGTTATAAATGTAGGTTACAAACTGAAGGAAACTAACAGTTATAAATGTAGGTTACAAACTGAAGGAAACTAACAGTTATAAATGTAGGTTACAAACTGAAGGAAACTAACAGTTATAAATGTAGGTTACAAACTGAAGGAAACTAACAGTTATAAATGTAGGATACAAACTGAAGGAAACTAACAGTTATAAATGTAGGATACAAACTGAAGGAAACTAACAGTTATAAATGTAGGTTACAAACTGAAGGAAACTAACAGTTATAAATGTAGGTTACAAACTGAAGGAAACTAACAGTTATAAATGTAGGTTACAAACTGAAGGAAACTAACAGTTATAAATGTAGGTTACAAACTGAAGGAAACTAACAGTTATAAATGTAGGTTACAAACTGAAGGAAACTAACAGTTATAAATGTAGGTTACAAACTGAAGGAAACTAACAGTTATAAATGTAGGATACAAACTGAAGGAAACTAACAGTTATAAATGTAGGATACAAACTGAAGGAAACTAACAGTTATAAATGTAGGTTACAAACTGAAGGAAACTAACAGTTATAAATGTAGGTTACAAACTGAAGGAAACTAACAGTTATAAATGTAGGATACAAACTGAAGGAAACTAACAGTTATAAATGTAGGATACAAACTGAAGGAAACTAACAGTTATAAATGTAGGTTACAAACTGAAGGAAACTAACAGTTATAAATGTAGGTTACAAACTGAAGGAAACTAACAGTTATAAATGTAGGATACAAACTGAAGGAAACTAACAGTTATAAATGTAGGTTACAAACTGAAGGAAACTAACAGTTATAAATGTAGGTTACAAACTGAAGGAAACTAACAGTTATAAATGTAGGTTACAAACTGAAGGAAACTAACAGTTATAAATGTAGGATACAAACTGAAGGAAACTAACAGTTATAAATGTAGGTTACAAACTGAAGGAAACTAACAGTTATAAATGTAGGTTACAAACTGAAGGAAACTAACAGTTATAAATGTAGGTTACAAACTGAAGGAAACTAACAGTTATAAATGTAGGATACAAACTGAAGGAAACTAACAGTTATAAATGTAGGTTACAAACTGAAGGAAACTAACAGTTATAAATGTAGGTTACAAACTGAAGGAAACTAACAGTTATAAATGTAGGTTACAAACTGAAGGAAACTAACAGTTATAAATGTAGGTTACAAACTGAAGGAAACTAACAGTTATAAATGTAGGTTACAAACTGAAGGAAACTAACAGTTATAAATGTAGGATACAAACTGAAGGAAACTAACAGTTATAAATGTAGGATACAAACTGAAGGAAACTAACAGTTATAAATGTAGGTTACAAACTGAAGGAAACTAACAGTTATAAATGTAGGTTACAAACTGAAGGAAACTAACAGTTATAAATGTAGGATACAAACTGAAGGAAACTAACAGTTATAAATGTAGGATACAAACTGAAGGAAACTAACAGTTATAAATGTAGGTTACAAACTGAAGGAAACTAACAGTTATAAATGTAGGTTACAAACTGAAGGAAACTAACAGTTATAAATGTAGGTTACAAACTGAAGGAAACTAACAGTTATAAATGTAGGTTACAAACTGAAGGAAACTAACAGTTATAAATGTAGGTTACAAACTGAAGGAAACTAACAGTTATAAATGTAGGTTACAAACTGAAGGAAACTAACAGTTATAAATGTAGGTTACAAACTGAAGGAAACTAACAGTTATAAATGTAGGATACAAACTGAAGGAAACTAACAGTTATAAATGTAGGATACAAACTGAAGGAAACTAACAGTTATAAATGTAGGTTACAAACTGAAGGAAACTAACAGTTATAAATGTAGGTTACAAACTGAAGGAAACTAACAGTTATAAATGTAGGATACAAACTGAAGGAAACTAACAGTTATAAATGTAGGTTACAAACTGAAGGAAACTAACAGTTATAAATGTAGGTTACAAACTGAAGGAAACTAACAGTTATAAATGTAGGTTACAAACTGAAGGAAACTAACAGTTATAAATGTAGGATACAAACTGAAGGAAACTAACAGTTATAAATGTAGGATACAAACTGAAGGAAACTAACAGTTATAAATGTAGGTTACAAACTGAAGGAAACTAACAGTTATAAATGTAGGTTACAAACTGAAGGAAACTAACAGTTATAAATGTAGGTTACAAACTGAAGGAAACTAACAGTTATAAATGTAGGATACAAACTGAAGGAAACTAACAGTTATAAATGTAGGATACAAACTGAAGGAAACTAACAGTTATAAATGTAGGTTACAAACTGAAGGAAACTAACAGTTATAAATGTAGGTTACAAACTGAAGGAAACTAACAGTTATAAATGTAGGTTACAAACTGAAGGAAACTAACAGTTATAAATGTAGGATACAAACTGAAGGAAACTAACAGTTATAAATGTAGGATACAAACTGAAGGAAACTAACAGTTATAAATGTAGGTTACAAACTGAAGGAAACTAACAGTTATAAATGTAGGTTACAAACTGAAGGAAACTAACAGTTATAAATGTAGGATACAAACTGAAGGAAACTAACAGTTATAAATGTAGGTTACAAACTGAAGGAAACTAACAGTTATAAATGTAGGTTACAAACTGAAGGAAACTAACAGTTATAAATGTAGGTTACAAACTGAAGGAAACTAACAGTTATAAATGTAGGATACAAACTGAAGGAAACTAACAGTTATAAATGTAGGATACAAACTGAAGGAAACTAACAGTTATAAATGTAGGTTACAAACTGAAGGAAACTAACAGTTATAAATGTAGGTTACAAACTGAAGGAAACTAACAGTTATAAATGTAGGTTACAAACTGAAGGAAACTAACAGTTATAAATGTAGGATACAAACTGAAGGAAACTAACAGTTATAAATGTAGGTTACAAACTGAAGGAAACTAACAGTTATAAATGTAGGTTACAAACTGAAGGAAACTAACAGTTATAAATGTAGGTTACAAACTGAAGGAAACTAACAGTTATAAATGTAGGATACAAACTGAAGGAAACTAACAGTTATAAATGTAGGATACAAACTGAAGGAAACTAACAGTTATAAATGTAGGTTACAAACTGAAGGAAACTAACAGTTATAAATGTAGGTTACAAACTGAAGGAAACTAACAGTTATAAATGTAGGTTACAAACTGAAGGAAACTAACAGTTATAAATGTAGGATACAAACTGAAGGAAACTAACAGTTATAAATGTAGGTTACAAACTGAAGGAAACTAACAGTTATAAATGTAGGTTACAAACTGAAGGAAACTAACAGTTATAAATGTAGGTTACAAACTGAAGGAAACTAACAGTTATAAATGTAGGATACAAACTGAAGGAAACTAACAGTTATAAATGTAGGTTACAAACTGAAGGAAACTAACAGTTATAAATGTAGGTTACAAACTGAAGGAAACTAACAGTTATAAATGTAGGTTACAAACTGAAGGAAACTAACAGTTATAAATGTAGGATACAAACTGAAGGAAACTAACAGTTATAAATGTAGGATACAAACTGAAGGAAACTAACAGTTATAAATGTAGGTTACAAACTGAAGGAAACTAACAGTTATAAATGTAGGTTACAAACTGAAGGAAACTAACAGTTATAAATGTAGGATACAAACTGAAGGAAACTAACAGTTATAAATGTAGGTTACAAACTGAAGGAAACTAACAGTTATAAATGTAGGTTACAAACTGAAGGAAACTAACAGTTATAAATGTAGGTTACAAACTGAAGGAAACTAACAGTTATAAATGTAGGATACAAACTGAAGGAAACTAACAGTTATAAATGTAGGTTACAAACTGAAGGAAACTAACAGTTATAAATGTAGGTTACAAACTGAAGGAAACTAACAGTTATAAATGTAGGATACAAACTGAAGGAAACTAACAGTTATAAATGTAGGATACAAACTGAAGGAAACTAACAGTTATAAATGTAGGTTACAAACTGAAGGAAACTAACAGTTATAAATGTAGGTTACAAACTGAAGGAAACTAACAGTTATAAATGTAGGTTACAAACTGAAGGAAACTAACAGTTATAAATGTAGGATACAAACTGAAGGAAACTAACAGTTATAAATGTAGGTTACAAACTGAAGGAAACTAACAGTTATAAATGTAGGTTACAAACTGAAGGAAACTAACAGTTATAAATGTAGGTTACAAACTGAAGGAAACTAACAGTTATAAATGTAGGTTACAAACTGAAGGAAACTAACAGTTATAAATGTAGGATACAAACTGAAGGAAACTAACAGTTATAAATGTAGGTTACAAACTGAAGGAAACTAACAGTTATAAATGTAGGTTACAAACTGAAGGAAACTAACAGTTATAAATGTAGGTTACAAACTGAAGGAAACTAACAGTTATAAATGTAGGTTACAAACTGAAGGAAACTAACAGTTATAAATGTAGGTTACAAACTGAAGGAAACTAACAGTTATAAATGTAGGATACAAACTGAAGGAAACTAACAGTTATAAATGTAGGATACAAACTGAAGGAAACTAACAGTTATAAATGTAGGTTACAAACTGAAGGAAACTAACAGTTATAAATGTAGGTTACAAACTGAAGGAAACTAACAGTTATAAATGTAGGATACAAACTGAAGGAAACTAACAGTTATAAATGTAGGTTACAAACTGAAGGAAACTAACAGTTATAAATGTAGGTTACAAACTGAAGGAAACTAACAGTTATAAATGTAGGTTACAAACTGAAGGAAACTAACAGTTATAAATGTAGGATACAAACTGAAGGAAACTAACAGTTATAAATGTAGGATACAAACTGAAGGAAACTAACAGTTATAAATGTAGGTTACAAACTGAAGGAAACTAACAGTTATAAATGTAGGTTACAAACTGAAGGAAACTAACAGTTATAAATGTAGGTTACAAACTGAAGGAAACTAACAGTTATAAATGTAGGATACAAACTGAAGGAAACTAACAGTTATAAATGTAGGTTACAAACTGAAGGAAACTAACAGTTATAAATGTAGGTTACAAACTGAAGGAAACTAACAGTTATAAATGTAGGTTACAAACTGAAGGAAACTAACAGTTATAAATGTAGGATACAAACTGAAGGAAACTAACAGTTATAAATGTAGGATACAAACTGAAGGAAACTAACAGTTATAAATGTAGGTTACAAACTGAAGGAAACTAACAGTTATAAATGTAGGTTACAAACTGAAGGAAACTAACAGTTATAAATGTAGGTTACAAACTGAAGGAAACTAACAGTTATAAATGTAGGTTACAAACTGAAGGAAACTAACAGTTATAAATGTAGGTTACAAACTGAAGGAAACTAACAGTTATAAATGTAGGTTACAAACTGAAGGAAACTAACAGTTATAAATGTAGGATACAAACTGAAGGAAACTAACAGTTATAAATGTAGGTTACAAACTGAAGGAAACTAACAGTTATAAATGTAGGTTACAAACTGAAGGAAACTAACAGTTATAAATGTAGGTTACAAACTGAAGGAAACTAACAGTTATAAATGTAGGATACAAACTGAAGGAAACTAACAGTTATAAATGTAGGTTACAAACTGAAGGAAACTAACAGTTATAAATGTAGGTTACAAACTGAAGGAAACTAACAGTTATAAATGTAGGTTACAAACTGAAGGAAACTAACAGTTATAAATGTAGGATACAAACTGAAGGAAACTAACAGTTATAAATGTAGGTTACAAACTGAAGGAAACTAACAGTTATAAATGTAGGTTACAAACTGAAGGAAACTAACAGTTATAAATGTAGGTTACAAACTGAAGGAAACTAACAGTTATAAATGTAGGTTACAAACTGAAGGAAACTAACAGTTATAAATGTAGGATACAAACTGAAGGAAACTAACAGTTATAAATGTAGGTTACAAACTGAAGGAAACTAACAGTTATAAATGTAGGTTACAAACTGAAGGAAACTAACAGTTATAAATGTAGGTTACAAACTGAAGGAAACTAACAGTTATAAATGTAGGTTACAAACTGAAGGAAACTAACAGTTATAAATGTAGGTTACAAACTGAAGGAAACTAACAGTTATAAATGTAGGTTACAAACTGAAGGAAACTAACAGTTATAAATGTAGGATACAAACTGAAGGAAACTAACAGTTATAAATGTAGGATACAAACTGAAGGAAACTAACAGTTATAAATGTAGGTTACAAACTGAAGGAAACTAACAGTTATAAATGTAGGTTACAAACTGAAGGAAACTAACAGTTATAAATGTAGGTTACAAACTGAAGGAAACTAACAGTTATAAATGTAGGATACAAACTGAAGGAAACTAACAGTTATAAATGTAGGTTACAAACTGAAGGAAACTAACAGTTATAAATGTAGGTTACAAACTGAAGGAAACTAACAGTTATAAATGTAGGTTACAAACTGAAGGAAACTAACAGTTATAAATGTAGGATACAAACTGAAGGAAACTAACAGTTATAAATGTAGGTTACAAACTGAAGGAAACTAACAGTTATAAATGTAGGTTACAAACTGAAGGAAACTAACAGTTATAAATGTAGGATACAAACTGAAGGAAACTAACAGTTATAAATGTAGGATACAAACTGAAGGAAACTAACAGTTATAAATGTAGGTTACAAACTGAAGGAAACTAACAGTTATAAATGTAGGTTACAAACTGAAGGAAACTAACAGTTATAAATGTAGGTTACAAACTGAAGGAAACTAACAGTTATAAATGTAGGATACAAACTGAAGGAAACTAACAGTTATAAATGTAGGTTACAAACTGAAGGAAACTAACAGTTATAAATGTAGGTTACAAACTGAAGGAAACTAACAGTTATAAATGTAGGTTACAAACTGAAGGAAACTAACAGTTATAAATGTAGGTTACAAACTGAAGGAAACTAACAGTTATAAATGTAGGTTACAAACTGAAGGAAACTAACAGTTATAAATGTAGGTTACAAACTGAAGGAAACTAACAGTTATAAATGTAGGTTACAAACTGAAGGAAACTAACAGTTATAAATGTAGGATACAAACTGAAGGAAACTAACAGTTATAAATGTAGGATACAAACTGAAGGAAACTAACAGTTATAAATGTAGGTTACAAACTGAAGGAAACTAACAGTTATAAATGTAGGTTACAAACTGAAGGAAACTAACAGTTATAAATGTAGGTTACAAACTGAAGGAAACTAACAGTTATAAATGTAGGTTACAAACTGAAGGAAACTAACAGTTATAAATGTAGGTTACAAACTGAAGGAAACTAACAGTTATAAATGTAGGATACAAACTGAAGGAAACTAACAGTTATAAATGTAGGATACAAACTGAAGGAAACTAACAGTTATAAATGTAGGTTACAAACTGAAGGAAACTAACAGTTATAAATGTAGGTTACAAACTGAAGGAAACTAACAGTTATAAATGTAGGTTACAAACTGAAGGAAACTAACAGTTATAAATGTAGGTTACAAACTGAAGGAAACTAACAGTTATAAATGTAGGTTACAAACTGAAGGAAACTAACAGTTATAAATGTAGGTTACAAACTGAAGGAAACTAACAGTTATAAATGTAGGTTACAAACTGAAGGAAACTAACAGTTATAAATGTAGGTTACAAACTGAAGGAAACTAACAGTTATAAATGTAGGTTACAAACTGAAGGAAACTAACAGTTATAAATGTAGGATACAAACTGAAGGAAACTAACAGTTATAAATGTAGGATACAAACTGAAGGAAACTAACAGTTATAAATGTAGGTTACAAACTGAAGGAAACTAACAGTTATAAATGTAGGTTACAAACTGAAGGAAACTAACAGTTATAAATGTAGGATACAAACTGAAGGAAACTAACAGTTATAAATGTAGGATACAAACTGAAGGAAACTAACAGTTATAAATGTAGGTTACAAACTGAAGGAAACTAACAGTTATAAATGTAGGTTACAAACTGAAGGAAACTAACAGTTATAAATGTAGGTTACAAACTGAAGGAAACTAACAGTTATAAATGTAGGATACAAACTGAAGGAAACTAACAGTTATAAATGTAGGATACAAACTGAAGGAAACTAACAGTTATAAATGTAGGTTACAAACTGAAGGAAACTAACAGTTATAAATGTAGGTTACAAACTGAAGGAAACTAACAGTTATAAATGTAGGTTACAAACTGAAGGAAACTAACAGTTATAAATGTAGGTTACAAACTGAAGGAAACTAACAGTTATAAATGTAGGTTACAAACTGAAGGAAACTAACAGTTATAAATGTAGGTTACAAACTGAAGGAAACTAACAGTTATAAATGTAGGATACAAACTGAAGGAAACTAACAGTTATAAATGTAGGATACAAACTGAAGGAAACTAACAGTTATAAATGTAGGTTACAAACTGAAGGAAACTAACAGTTATAAATGTAGGTTACAAACTGAAGGAAACTAACAGTTATAAATGTAGGATACAAACTGAAGGAAACTAACAGTTATAAATGTAGGTTACAAACTGAAGGAAACTAACAGTTATAAATGTAGGTTACAAACTGAAGGAAACTAACAGTTATAAATGTAGGTTACAAACTGAAGGAAACTAACAGTTATAAATGTAGGTTACAAACTGAAGGAAACTAACAGTTATAAATGTAGGATACAAACTGAAGGAAACTAACAGTTATAAATGTAGGATACAAACTGAAGGAAACTAACAGTTATAAATGTAGGTTACAAACTGAAGGAAACTAACAGTTATAAATGTAGGTTACAAACTGAAGGAAACTAACAGTTATAAATGTAGGTTACAAACTGAAGGAAACTAACAGTTATAAATGTAGGATACAAACTGAAGGAAACTAACAGTTATAAATGTAGGTTACAAACTGAAGGAAACTAACAGTTATAAATGTAGGTTACAAACTGAAGGAAACTAACAGTTATAAATGTAGGTTACAAACTGAAGGAAACTAACAGTTATAAATGTAGGATACAAACTGAAGGAAACTAACAGTTATAAATGTAGGTTACAAACTGAAGGAAACTAACAGTTATAAATGTAGGTTACAAACTGAAGGAAACTAACAGTTATAAATGTAGGTTACAAACTGAAGGAAACTAACAGTTATAAATGTAGGATACAAACTGAAGGAAACTAACAGTTATAAATGTAGGTTACAAACTGAAGGAAACTAACAGTTATAAATGTAGGTTACAAACTGAAGGAAACTAACAGTTATAAATGTAGGTTACAAACTGAAGGAAACTAACAGTTATAAATGTAGGATACAAACTGAAGGAAACTAACAGTTATAAATGTAGGTTACAAACTGAAGGAAACTAACAGTTATAAATGTAGGTTACAAACTGAAGGAAACTAACAGTTATAAATGTAGGTTACAAACTGAAGGAAACTAACAGTTATAAATGTAGGATACAAACTGAAGGAAACTAACAGTTATAAATGTAGGATACAAACTGAAGGAAACTAACAGTTATAAATGTAGGTTACAAACTGAAGGAAACTAACAGTTATAAATGTAGGTTACAAACTGAAGGAAACTAACAGTTATAAATGTAGGATACAAACTGAAGGAAACTAACAGTTATAAATGTAGGTTACAAACTGAAGGAAACTAACAGTTATAAATGTAGGTTACAAACTGAAGGAAACTAACAGTTATAAATGTAGGTTACAAACTGAAGGAAACTAACAGTTATAAATGTAGGATACAAACTGAAGGAAACTAACAGTTATAAATGTAGGATACAAACTGAAGGAAACTAACAGTTATAAATGTAGGTTACAAACTGAAGGAAACTAACAGTTATAAATGTAGGTTACAAACTGAAGGAAACTAACAGTTATAAATGTAGGATACAAACTGAAGGAAACTAACAGTTATAAATGTAGGTTACAAACTGAAGGAAACTAACAGTTATAAATGTAGGTTACAAACTGAAGGAAACTAACAGTTATAAATGTAGGTTACAAACTGAAGGAAACTAACAGTTATAAATGTAGGATACAAACTGAAGGAAACTAACAGTTATAAATGTAGGATACAAACTGAAGGAAACTAACAGTTATAAATGTAGGTTACAAACTGAAGGAAACTAACAGTTATAAATGTAGGTTACAAACTGAAGGAAACTAACAGTTATAAATGTAGGTTACAAACTGAAGGAAACTAACAGTTATAAATGTAGGTTACAAACTGAAGGAAACTAACAGTTATAAATGTAGGTTACAAACTGAAGGAAACTAACAGTTATAAATGTAGGATACAAACTGAAGGAAACTAACAGTTATAAATGTAGGATACAAACTGAAGGAAACTAACAGTTATAAATGTAGGTTACAAACTGAAGGAAACTAACAGTTATAAATGTAGGTTACAAACTGAAGGAAACTAACAGTTATAAATGTAGGATACAAACTGAAGGAAACTAACAGTTATAAATGTAGGTTACAAACTGAAGGAAACTAACAGTTATAAATGTAGGTTACAAACTGAAGGAAACTAACAGTTATAAATGTAGGTTACAAACTGAAGGAAACTAACAGTTATAAATGTAGGATACAAACTGAAGGAAACTAACAGTTATAAATGTAGGATACAAACTGAAGGAAACTAACAGTTATAAATGTAGGTTACAAACTGAAGGAAACTAACAGTTATAAATGTAGGTTACAAACTGAAGGAAACTAACAGTTATAAATGTAGGATACAAACTGAAGGAAACTAACAGTTATAAATGTAGGATACAAACTGAAGGAAACTAACAGTTATAAATGTAGGTTACAAACTGAAGGAAACTAACAGTTATAAATGTAGGTTACAAACTGAAGGAAACTAACAGTTATAAATGTAGGTTACAAACTGAAGGAAACTAACAGTTATAAATGTAGGTTACAAACTGAAGGAAACTAACAGTTATAAATGTAGGATACAAACTGAAGGAAACTAACAGTTATAAATGTAGGTTACAAACTGAAGGAAACTAACAGTTATAAATGTAGGTTACAAACTGAAGGAAACTAACAGTTATAAATGTAGGTTACAAACTGAAGGAAACTAACAGTTATAAATGTAGGATACAAACTGAAGGAAACTAACAGTTATAAATGTAGGATACAAACTGAAGGAAACTAACAGTTATAAATGTAGGTTACAAACTGAAGGAAACTAACAGTTATAAATGTAGGTTACAAACTGAAGGAAACTAACAGTTATAAATGTAGGATACAAACTGAAGGAAACTAACAGTTATAAATGTAGGTTACAAACTGAAGGAAACTAACAGTTATAAATGTAGGTTACAAACTGAAGGAAACTAACAGTTATAAATGTAGGTTACAAACTGAAGGAAACTAACAGTTATAAATGTAGGATACAAACTGAAGGAAACTAACAGTTATAAATGTAGGATACAAACTGAAGGAAACTAACAGTTATAAATGTAGGTTACAAACTGAAGGAAACTAACAGTTATAAATGTAGGTTACAAACTGAAGGAAACTAACAGTTATAAATGTAGGATACAAACTGAAGGAAACTAACAGTTATAAATGTAGGTTACAAACTGAAGGAAACTAACAGTTATAAATGTAGGTTACAAACTGAAGGAAACTAACAGTTATAAATGTAGGTTACAAACTGAAGGAAACTAACAGTTATAAATGTAGGTTACAAACTGAAGGAAACTAACAGTTATAAATGTAGGATACAAACTGAAGGAAACTAACAGTTATAAATGTAGGTTACAAACTGAAGGAAACTAACAGTTATAAATGTAGGTTACAAACTGAAGGAAACTAACAGTTATAAATGTAGGATACAAACTGAAGGAAACTAACAGTTATAAATGTAGGTTACAAACTGAAGGAAACTAACAGTTATAAATGTAGGATACAAACTGAAGGAAACTAACAGTTATAAATGTAGGTTACAAACTGAAGGAAACTAACAGTTATAAATGTAGGTTACAAACTGAAGGAAACTAACAGTTATAAATGTAGGATACAAACTGAAGGAAACTAACAGTTATAAATGTAGGATACAAACTGAAGGAAACTAACAGTTATAAATGTAGGTTACAAACTGAAGGAAACTAACAGTTATAAATGTAGGTTACAAACTGAAGGAAACTAACAGTTATAAATGTAGGTTACAAACTGAAGGAAACTAACAGTTATAAATGTAGGTTACAAACTGAAGGAAACTAACAGTTATAAATGTAGGTTACAAACTGAAGGAAACTAACAGTTATAAATGTAGGTTACAAACTGAAGGAAACTAACAGTTATAAATGTAGGATACAAACTGAAGGAAACTAACAGTTATAAATGTAGGATACAAACTGAAGGAAACTAACAGTTATAAATGTAGGTTACAAACTGAAGGAAACTAACAGTTATAAATGTAGGTTACAAACTGAAGGAAACTAACAGTTATAAATGTAGGTTACAAACTGAAGGAAACTAACAGTTATAAATGTAGGTTACAAACTGAAGGAAACTAACAGTTATAAATGTAGGTTACAAACTGAAGGAAACTAACAGTTATAAATGTAGGATACAAACTGAAGGAAACTAACAGTTATAAATGTAGGATACAAACTGAAGGAAACTAACAGTTATAAATGTAGGTTACAAACTGAAGGAAACTAACAGTTATAAATGTAGGTTACAAACTGAAGGAAACTAACAGTTATAAATGTAGGATACAAACTGAAGGAAACTAACAGTTATAAATGTAGGTTACAAACTGAAGGAAACTAACAGTTATAAATGTAGGTTACAAACTGAAGGAAACTAACAGTTATAAATGTAGGTTACAAACTGAAGGAAACTAACAGTTATAAATGTAGGTTACAAACTGAAGGAAACTAACAGTTATAAATGTAGGATACAAACTGAAGGAAACTAACAGTTATAAATGTAGGTTACAAACTGAAGGAAACTAACAGTTATAAATGTAGGTTACAAACTGAAGGAAACTAACAGTTATAAATGTAGGTTACAAACTGAAGGAAACTAACAGTTATAAATGTAGGATACAAACTGAAGGAAACTAACAGTTATAAATGTAGGTTACAAACTGAAGGAAACTAACAGTTATAAATGTAGGTTACAAACTGAAGGAAACTAACAGTTATAAATGTAGGTTACAAACTGAAGGAAACTAACAGTTATAAATGTAGGATACAAACTGAAGGAAACTAACAGTTATAAATGTAGGATACAAACTGAAGGAAACTAACAGTTATAAATGTAGGTTACAAACTGAAGGAAACTAACAGTTATAAATGTAGGTTACAAACTGAAGGAAACTAACAGTTATAAATGTAGGTTACAAACTGAAGGAAACTAACAGTTATAAATGTAGGTTACAAACTGAAGGAAACTAACAGTTATAAATGTAGGATACAAACTGAAGGAAACTAACAGTTATAAATGTAGGTTACAAACTGAAGGAAACTAACAGTTATAAATGTAGGTTACAAACTGAAGGAAACTAACAGTTATAAATGTAGGATACAAACTGAAGGAAACTAACAGTTATAAATGTAGGATACAAACTGAAGGAAACTAACAGTTATAAATGTAGGTTACAAACTGAAGGAAACTAACAGTTATAAATGTAGGTTACAAACTGAAGGAAACTAACAGTTATAAATGTAGGATACAAACTGAAGGAAACTAACAGTTATAAATGTAGGTTACAAACTGAAGGAAACTAACAGTTATAAATGTAGGTTACAAACTGAAGGAAACTAACAGTTATAAATGTAGGTTACAAACTGAAGGAAACTAACAGTTATAAATGTAGGTTACAAACTGAAGGAAACTAACAGTTATAAATGTAGGATACAAACTGAAGGAAACTAACAGTTATAAATGTAGGTTACAAACTGAAGGAAACTAACAGTTATAAATGTAGGTTACAAACTGAAGGAAACTAACAGTTATAAATGTAGGTTACAAACTGAAGGAAACTAACAGTTATAAATGTAGGTTACAAACTGAAGGAAACTAACAGTTATAAATGTAGGTTACAAACTGAAGGAAACTAACAGTTATAAATGTAGGATACAAACTGAAGGAAACTAACAGTTATAAATGTAGGATACAAACTGAAGGAAACTAACAGTTATAAATGTAGGTTACAAACTGAAGGAAACTAACAGTTATAAATGTAGGTTACAAACTGAAGGAAACTAACAGTTATAAATGTAGGATACAAACTGAAGGAAACTAACAGTTATAAATGTAGGTTACAAACTGAAGGAAACTAACAGTTATAAATGTAGGTTACAAACTGAAGGAAACTAACAGTTATAAATGTAGGATACAAACTGAAGGAAACTAACAGTTATAAATGTAGGATACAAACTGAAGGAAACTAACAGTTATAAATGTAGGTTACAAACTGAAGGAAACTAACAGTTATAAATGTAGGTTACAAACTGAAGGAAACTAACAGTTATAAATGTAGGTTACAAACTGAAGGAAACTAACAGTTATAAATGTAGGATACAAACTGAAGGAAACTAACAGTTATAAATGTAGGATACAAACTGAAGGAAACTAACAGTTATAAATGTAGGTTACAAACTGAAGGAAACTAACAGTTATAAATGTAGGTTACAAACTGAAGGAAACTAACAGTTATAAATGTAGGTTACAAACTGAAGGAAACTAACAGTTATAAATGTAGGATACAAACTGAAGGAAACTAACAGTTATAAATGTAGGTTACAAACTGAAGGAAACTAACAGTTATAAATGTAGGTTACAAACTGAAGGAAACTAACAGTTATAAATGTAGGTTACAAACTGAAGGAAACTAACAGTTATAAATGTAGGTTACAAACTGAAGGAAACTAACAGTTATAAATGTAGGATACAAACTGAAGGAAACTAACAGTTATAAATGTAGGTTACAAACTGAAGGAAACTAACAGTTATAAATGTAGGTTACAAACTGAAGGAAACTAACAGTTATAAATGTAGGTTACAAACTGAAGGAAACTAACAGTTATAAATGTAGGATACAAACTGAAGGAAACTAACAGTTATAAATGTAGGTTACAAACTGAAGGAAACTAACAGTTATAAATGTAGGTTACAAACTGAAGGAAACTAACAGTTATAAATGTAGGTTACAAACTGAAGGAAACTAACAGTTATAAATGTAGGTTACAAACTGAAGGAAACTAACAGTTATAAATGTAGGTTACAAACTGAAGGAAACTAACAGTTATAAATGTAGGTTACAAACTGAAGGAAACTAACAGTTATAAATGTAGGATACAAACTGAAGGAAACTAACAGTTATAAATGTAGGATACAAACTGAAGGAAACTAACAGTTATAAATGTAGGTTACAAACTGAAGGAAACTAACAGTTATAAATGTAGGTTACAAACTGAAGGAAACTAACAGTTATAAATGTAGGTTACAAACTGAAGGAAACTAACAGTTATAAATGTAGGATACAAACTGAAGGAAACTAACAGTTATAAATGTAGGTTACAAACTGAAGGAAACTAACAGTTATAAATGTAGGTTACAAACTGAAGGAAACTAACAGTTATAAATGTAGGATACAAACTGAAGGAAACTAACAGTTATAAATGTAGGATACAAACTGAAGGAAACTAACAGTTATAAATGTAGGATACAAACTGAAGGAAACTAACAGTTATAAATGTAGGTTACAAACTGAAGGAAACTAACAGTTATAAATGTAGGTTACAAACTGAAGGAAACTAACAGTTATAAATGTAGGATACAAACTGAAGGAAACTAACAGTTATAAATGTAGGATACAAACTGAAGGAAACTAACAGTTATAAATGTAGGATACAAACTGAAGGAAACTAACAGTTATAAATGTAGGTTACAAACTGAAGGAAACTAACAGTTATAAATGTAGGTTACAAACTGAAGGAAACTAACAGTTATAAATGTAGGATACAAACTGAAGGAAACTAACAGTTATAAATGTAGGATACAAACTGAAGGAAACTAACAGTTATAAATGTAGGTTACAAACTGAAGGAAACTAACAGTTATAAATGTAGGTTACAAACTGAAGGAAACTAACAGTTATAAATGTAGGTTACAAACTGAAGGAAACTAACAGTTATAAATGTAGGTTACAAACTGAAGGAAACTAACAGTTATAAATGTAGGTTACAAACTGAAGGAAACTAACAGTTATAAATGTAGGTTACAAACTGAAGGAAACTAACAGTTATAAATGTAGGATACAAACTGAAGGAAACTAACAGTTATAAATGTAGGATACAAACTGAAGGAAACTAACAGTTATAAATGTAGGTTACAAACTGAAGGAAACTAACAGTTATAAATGTAGGTTACAAACTGAAGGAAACTAACAGTTATAAATGTAGGTTACAAACTGAAGGAAACTAACAGTTATAAATGTAGGTTACAAACTGAAGGAAACTAACAGTTATAAATGTAGGATACAAACTGAAGGAAACTAACAGTTATAAATGTAGGTTACAAACTGAAGGAAACTAACAGTTATAAATGTAGGTTACAAACTGAAGGAAACTAACAGTTATAAATGTAGGTTACAAACTGAAGGAAACTAACAGTTATAAATGTAGGTTACAAACTGAAGGAAACTAACAGTTATAAATGTAGGTTACAAACTGAAGGAAACTAACAGTTATAAATGTAGGTTACAAACTGAAGGAAACTAACAGTTATAAATGTAGGTTACAAACTGAAGGAAACTAACAGTTATAAATGTAGGTTACAAACTGAAGGAAACTAACAGTTATAAATGTAGGTTACAAACTGAAGGAAACTAACAGTTATAAATGTAGGTTACAAACTGAAGGAAACTAACAGTTATAAATGTAGGTTACAAACTGAAGGAAACTAACAGTTATAAATGTAGGATACAAACTGAAGGAAACTAACAGTTATAAATGTAGGATACAAACTGAAGGAAACTAACAGTTATAAATGTAGGTTACAAACTGAAGGAAACTAACAGTTATAAATGTAGGTTACAAACTGAAGGAAACTAACAGTTATAAATGTAGGTTACAAACTGAAGGAAACTAACAGTTATAAATGTAGGATACAAACTGAAGGAAACTAACAGTTATAAATGTAGGATACAAACTGAAGGAAACTAACAGTTATAAATGTAGGTTACAAACTGAAGGAAACTAACAGTTATAAATGTAGGTTACAAACTGAAGGAAACTAACAGTTATAAATGTAGGATACAAACTGAAGGAAACTAACAGTTATAAATGTAGGATACAAACTGAAGGAAACTAACAGTTATAAATGTAGGTTACAAACTGAAGGAAACTAACAGTTATAAATGTAGGTTACAAACTGAAGGAAACTAACAGTTATAAATGTAGGTTACAAACTGAAGGAAACTAACAGTTATAAATGTAGGATACAAACTGAAGGAAACTAACAGTTATAAATGTAGGTTACAAACTGAAGGAAACTAACAGTTATAAATGTAGGTTACAAACTGAAGGAAACTAACAGTTATAAATGTAGGTTACAAACTGAAGGAAACTAACAGTTATAAATGTAGGATACAAACTGAAGGAAACTAACAGTTATAAATGTAGGTTACAAACTGAAGGAAACTAACAGTTATAAATGTAGGTTACAAACTGAAGGAAACTAACAGTTATAAATGTAGGTTACAAACTGAAGGAAACTAACAGTTATAAATGTAGGATACAAACTGAAGGAAACTAACAGTTATAAATGTAGGTTACAAACTGAAGGAAACTAACAGTTATAAATGTAGGTTACAAACTGAAGGAAACTAACAGTTATAAATGTAGGTTACAAACTGAAGGAAACTAACAGTTATAAATGTAGGTTACAAACTGAAGGAAACTAACAGTTATAAATGTAGGATACAAACTGAAGGAAACTAACAGTTATAAATGTAGGATACAAACTGAAGGAAACTAACAGTTATAAATGTAGGTTACAAACTGAAGGAAACTAACAGTTATAAATGTAGGTTACAAACTGAAGGAAACTAACAGTTATAAATGTAGGATACAAACTGAAGGAAACTAACAGTTATAAATGTAGGTTACAAACTGAAGGAAACTAACAGTTATAAATGTAGGTTACAAACTGAAGGAAACTAACAGTTATAAATGTAGGTTACAAACTGAAGGAAACTAACAGTTATAAATGTAGGTTACAAACTGAAGGAAACTAACAGTTATAAATGTAGGTTACAAACTGAAGGAAACTAACAGTTATAAATGTAGGTTACAAACTGAAGGAAACTAACAGTTATAAATGTAGGTTACAAACTGAAGGAAACTAACAGTTATAAATGTAGGATACAAACTGAAGGAAACTAACAGTTATAAATGTAGGATACAAACTGAAGGAAACTAACAGTTATAAATGTAGGTTACAAACTGAAGGAAACTAACAGTTATAAATGTAGGATACAAACTGAAGGAAACTAACAGTTATAAATGTAGGTTACAAACTGAAGGAAACTAACAGTTATAAATGTAGGTTACAAACTGAAGGAAACTAACAGTTATAAATGTAGGTTACAAACTGAAGGAAACTAACAGTTATAAATGTAGGTTACAAACTGAAGGAAACTAACAGTTATAAATGTAGGTTACAAACTGAAGGAAACTAACAGTTATAAATGTAGGTTACAAACTGAAGGAAACTAACAGTTATAAATGTAGGTTACAAACTGAAGGAAACTAACAGTTATAAATGTAGGATACAAACTGAAGGAAACTAACAGTTATAAATGTAGGTTACAAACTGAAGGAAACTAACAGTTATAAATGTAGGTTACAAACTGAAGGAAACTAACAGTTATAAATGTAGGATACAAACTGAAGGAAACTAACAGTTATAAATGTAGGATACAAACTGAAGGAAACTAACAGTTATAAATGTAGGTTACAAACTGAAGGAAACTAACAGTTATAAATGTAGGTTACAAACTGAAGGAAACTAACAGTTATAAATGTAGGTTACAAACTGAAGGAAACTAACAGTTATAAATGTAGGATACAAACTGAAGGAAACTAACAGTTATAAATGTAGGTTACAAACTGAAGGAAACTAACAGTTATAAATGTAGGTTACAAACTGAAGGAAACTAACAGTTATAAATGTAGGTTACAAACTGAAGGAAACTAACAGTTATAAATGTAGGATACAAACTGAAGGAAACTAACAGTTATAAATGTAGGTTACAAACTGAAGGAAACTAACAGTTATAAATGTAGGATACAAACTGAAGGAAACTAACAGTTATAAATGTAGGTTACAAACTGAAGGAAACTAACAGTTATAAATGTAGGATACAAACTGAAGGAAACTAACAGTTATAAATGTAGGTTACAAACTGAAGGAAACTAACAGTTATAAATGTAGGTTACAAACTGAAGGAAACTAACAGTTATAAATGTAGGTTACAAACTGAAGGAAACTAACAGTTATAAATGTAGGTTACAAACTGAAGGAAACTAACAGTTATAAATGTAGGTTACAAACTGAAGGAAACTAACAGTTATAAATGTAGGATACAAACTGAAGGAAACTAACAGTTATAAATGTAGGTTACAAACTGAAGGAAACTAACAGTTATAAATGTAGGTTACAAACTGAAGGAAACTAACAGTTATAAATGTAGGTTACAAACTGAAGGAAACTAACAGTTATAAATGTAGGATACAAACTGAAGGAAACTAACAGTTATAAATGTAGGATACAAACTGAAGGAAACTAACAGTTATAAATGTAGGTTACAAACTGAAGGAAACTAACAGTTATAAATGTAGGTTACAAACTGAAGGAAACTAACAGTTATAAATGTAGGTTACAAACTGAAGGAAACTAACAGTTATAAATGTAGGATACAAACTGAAGGAAACTAACAGTTATAAATGTAGGATACAAACTGAAGGAAACTAACAGTTATAAATGTAGGTTACAAACTGAAGGAAACTAACAGTTATAAATGTAGGTTACAAACTGAAGGAAACTAACAGTTATAAATGTAGGATACAAACTGAAGGAAACTAACAGTTATAAATGTAGGATACAAACTGAAGGAAACTAACAGTTATAAATGTAGGTTACAAACTGAAGGAAACTAACAGTTATAAATGTAGGTTACAAACTGAAGGAAACTAACAGTTATAAATGTAGGTTACAAACTGAAGGAAACTAACAGTTATAAATGTAGGTTACAAACTGAAGGAAACTAACAGTTATAAATGTAGGTTACAAACTGAAGGAAACTAACAGTTATAAATGTAGGTTACAAACTGAAGGAAACTAACAGTTATAAATGTAGGTTACAAACTGAAGGAAACTAACAGTTATAAATGTAGGATACAAACTGAAGGAAACTAACAGTTATAAATGTAGGATACAAACTGAAGGAAACTAACAGTTATAAATGTAGGTTACAAACTGAAGGAAACTAACAGTTATAAATGTAGGTTACAAACTGAAGGAAACTAACAGTTATAAATGTAGGTTACAAACTGAAGGAAACTAACAGTTATAAATGTAGGTTACAAACTGAAGGAAACTAACAGTTATAAATGTAGGTTACAAACTGAAGGAAACTAACAGTTATAAATGTAGGATACAAACTGAAGGAAACTAACAGTTATAAATGTAGGATACAAACTGAAGGAAACTAACAGTTATAAATGTAGGATACAAACTGAAGGAAACTAACAGTTATAAATGTAGGTTACAAACTGAAGGAAACTAACAGTTATAAATGTAGGTTACAAACTGAAGGAAACTAACAGTTATAAATGTAGGTTACAAACTGAAGGAAACTAACAGTTATAAATGTAGGTTACAAACTGAAGGAAACTAACAGTTATAAATGTAGGATACAAACTGAAGGAAACTAACAGTTATAAATGTAGGATACAAACTGAAGGAAACTAACAGTTATAAATGTAGGATACAAACTGAAGGAAACTAACAGTTATAAATGTAGGTTACAAACTGAAGGAAACTAACAGTTATAAATGTAGGTTACAAACTGAAGGAAACTAACAGTTATAAATGTAGGTTACAAACTGAAGGAAACTAACAGTTATAAATGTAGGTTACAAACTGAAGGAAACTAACAGTTATAAATGTAGGATACAAACTGAAGGAAACTAACAGTTATAAATGTAGGTTACAAACTGAAGGAAACTAACAGTTATAAATGTAGGTTACAAACTGAAGGAAACTAACAGTTATAAATGTAGGATACAAACTGAAGGAAACTAACAGTTATAAATGTAGGTTACAAACTGAAGGAAACTAACAGTTATAAATGTAGGTTACAAACTGAAGGAAACTAACAGTTATAAATGTAGGTTACAAACTGAAGGAAACTAACAGTTATAAATGTAGGATACAAACTGAAGGAAACTAACAGTTATAAATGTAGGATACAAACTGAAGGAAACTAACAGTTATAAATGTAGGTTACAAACTGAAGGAAACTAACAGTTATAAATGTAGGATACAAACTGAAGGAAACTAACAGTTATAAATGTAGGTTACAAACTGAAGGAAACTAACAGTTATAAATGTAGGTTACAAACTGAAGGAAACTAACAGTTATAAATGTAGGTTACAAACTGAAGGAAACTAACAGTTATAAATGTAGGTTACAAACTGAAGGAAACTAACAGTTATAAATGTAGGTTACAAACTGAAGGAAACTAACAGTTATAAATGTAGGATACAAACTGAAGGAAACTAACAGTTATAAATGTAGGTTACAAACTGAAGGAAACTAACAGTTATAAATGTAGGTTACAAACTGAAGGAAACTAACAGTTATAAATGTAGGTTACAAACTGAAGGAAACTAACAGTTATAAATGTAGGATACAAACTGAAGGAAACTAACAGTTATAAATGTAGGATACAAACTGAAGGAAACTAACAGTTATAAATGTAGGTTACAAACTGAAGGAAACTAACAGTTATAAATGTAGGTTACAAACTGAAGGAAACTAACAGTTATAAATGTAGGTTACAAACTGAAGGAAACTAACAGTTATAAATGTAGGATACAAACTGAAGGAAACTAACAGTTATAAATGTAGGATACAAACTGAAGGAAACTAACAGTTATAAATGTAGGTTACAAACTGAAGGAAACTAACAGTTATAAATGTAGGTTACAAACTGAAGGAAACTAACAGTTATAAATGTAGGTTACAAACTGAAGGAAACTAACAGTTATAAATGTAGGATACAAACTGAAGGAAACTAACAGTTATAAATGTAGGTTACAAACTGAAGGAAACTAACAGTTATAAATGTAGGTTACAAACTGAAGGAAACTAACAGTTATAAATGTAGGATACAAACTGAAGGAAACTAACAGTTATAAATGTAGGATACAAACTGAAGGAAACTAACAGTTATAAATGTAGGTTACAAACTGAAGGAAACTAACAGTTATAAATGTAGGTTACAAACTGAAGGAAACTAACAGTTATAAATGTAGGTTACAAACTGAAGGAAACTAACAGTTATAAATGTAGGATACAAACTGAAGGAAACTAACAGTTATAAATGTAGGTTACAAACTGAAGGAAACTAACAGTTATAAATGTAGGTTACAAACTGAAGGAAACTAACAGTTATAAATGTAGGATACAAACTGAAGGAAACTAACAGTTATAAATGTAGGATACAAACTGAAGGAAACTAACAGTTATAAATGTAGGTTACAAACTGAAGGAAACTAACAGTTATAAATGTAGGTTACAAACTGAAGGAAACTAACAGTTATAAATGTAGGATACAAACTGAAGGAAACTAACAGTTATAAATGTAGGTTACAAACTGAAGGAAACTAACAGTTATAAATGTAGGTTACAAACTGAAGGAAACTAACAGTTATAAATGTAGGTTACAAACTGAAGGAAACTAACAGTTATAAATGTAGGTTACAAACTGAAGGAAACTAACAGTTATAAATGTAGGATACAAACTGAAGGAAACTAACAGTTATAAATGTAGGTTACAAACTGAAGGAAACTAACAGTTATAAATGTAGGTTACAAACTGAAGGAAACTAACAGTTATAAATGTAGGTTACAAACTGAAGGAAACTAACAGTTATAAATGTAGGTTACAAACTGAAGGAAACTAACAGTTATAAATGTAGGTTACAAACTGAAGGAAACTAACAGTTATAAATGTAGGTTACAAACTGAAGGAAACTAACAGTTATAAATGTAGGATACAAACTGAAGGAAACTAACAGTTATAAATGTAGGTTACAAACTGAAGGAAACTAACAGTTATAAATGTAGGTTACAAACTGAAGGAAACTAACAGTTATAAATGTAGGTTACAAACTGAAGGAAACTAACAGTTATAAATGTAGGATACAAACTGAAGGAAACTAACAGTTATAAATGTAGGTTACAAACTGAAGGAAACTAACAGTTATAAATGTAGGTTACAAACTGAAGGAAACTAACAGTTATAAATGTAGGTTACAAACTGAAGGAAACTAACAGTTATAAATGTAGGATACAAACTGAAGGAAACTAACAGTTATAAATGTAGGTTACAAACTGAAGGAAACTAACAGTTATAAATGTAGGTTACAAACTGAAGGAAACTAACAGTTATAAATGTAGGTTACAAACTGAAGGAAACTAACAGTTATAAATGTAGGATACAAACTGAAGGAAACTAACAGTTATAAATGTAGGATACAAACTGAAGGAAACTAACAGTTATAAATGTAGGATACAAACTGAAGGAAACTAACAGTTATAAATGTAGGTTACAAACTGAAGGAAACTAACAGTTATAAATGTAGGTTACAAACTGAAGGAAACTAACAGTTATAAATGTAGGATACAAACTGAAGGAAACTAACAGTTATAAATGTAGGTTACAAACTGAAGGAAACTAACAGTTATAAATGTAGGTTACAAACTGAAGGAAACTAACAGTTATAAATGTAGGTTACAAACTGAAGGAAACTAACAGTTATAAATGTAGGATACAAACTGAAGGAAACTAACAGTTATAAATGTAGGATACAAACTGAAGGAAACTAACAGTTATAAATGTAGGATACAAACTGAAGGAAACTAACAGTTATAAATGTAGGATACAAACTGAAGGAAACTAACAGTTATAAATGTAGGTTACAAACTGAAGGAAACTAACAGTTATAAATGTAGGATACAAACTGAAGGAAACTAACAGTTATAAATGTAGGTTACAAACTGAAGGAAACTAACAGTTATAAATGTAGGTTACAAACTGAAGGAAACTAACAGTTATAAATGTAGGTTACAAACTGAAGGAAACTAACAGTTATAAATGTAGGTTACAAACTGAAGGAAACTAACAGTTATAAATGTAGGATACAAACTGAAGGAAACTAACAGTTATAAATGTAGGTTACAAACTGAAGGAAACTAACAGTTATAAATGTAGGTTACAAACTGAAGGAAACTAACAGTTATAAATGTAGGTTACAAACTGAAGGAAACTAACAGTTATAAATGTAGGATACAAACTGAAGGAAACTAACAGTTATAAATGTAGGATACAAACTGAAGGAAACTAACAGTTATAAATGTAGGTTACAAACTGAAGGAAACTAACAGTTATAAATGTAGGTTACAAACTGAAGGAAACTAACAGTTATAAATGTAGGTTACAAACTGAAGGAAACTAACAGTTATAAATGTAGGATACAAACTGAAGGAAACTAACAGTTATAAATGTAGGTTACAAACTGAAGGAAACTAACAGTTATAAATGTAGGTTACAAACTGAAGGAAACTAACAGTTATAAATGTAGGTTACAAACTGAAGGAAACTAACAGTTATAAATGTAGGATACAAACTGAAGGAAACTAACAGTTATAAATGTAGGTTACAAACTGAAGGAAACTAACAGTTATAAATGTAGGATACAAACTGAAGGAAACTAACAGTTATAAATGTAGGTTACAAACTGAAGGAAACTAACAGTTATAAATGTAGGATACAAACTGAAGGAAACTAACAGTTATAAATGTAGGATACAAACTGAAGGAAACTAACAGTTATAAATGTAGGTTACAAACTGAAGGAAACTAACAGTTATAAATGTAGGATACAAACTGAAGGAAACTAACAGTTATAAATGTAGGATACAAACTGAAGGAAACTAACAGTTATAAATGTAGGTTACAAACTGAAGGAAACTAACAGTTATAAATGTAGGTTACAAACTGAAGGAAACTAACAGTTATAAATGTAGGTTACAAACTGAAGGAAACTAACAGTTATAAATGTAGGATACAAACTGAAGGAAACTAACAGTTATAAATGTAGGATACAAACTGAAGGAAACTAACAGTTATAAATGTAGGTTACAAACTGAAGGAAACTAACAGTTATAAATGTAGGTTACAAACTGAAGGAAACTAACAGTTATAAATGTAGGATACAAACTGAAGGAAACTAACAGTTATAAATGTAGGATACAAACTGAAGGAAACTAACAGTTATAAATGTAGGTTACAAACTGAAGGAAACTAACAGTTATAAATGTAGGTTACAAACTGAAGGAAACTAACAGTTATAAATGTAGGTTACAAACTGAAGGAAACTAACAGTTATAAATGTAGGTTACAAACTGAAGGAAACTAACAGTTATAAATGTAGGATACAAACTGAAGGAAACTAACAGTTATAAATGTAGGTTACAAACTGAAGGAAACTAACAGTTATAAATGTAGGTTACAAACTGAAGGAAACTAACAGTTATAAATGTAGGTTACAAACTGAAGGAAACTAACAGTTATAAATGTAGGATACAAACTGAAGGAAACTAACAGTTATAAATGTAGGATACAAACTGAAGGAAACTAACAGTTATAAATGTAGGTTACAAACTGAAGGAAACTAACAGTTATAAATGTAGGTTACAAACTGAAGGAAACTAACAGTTATAAATGTAGGTTACAAACTGAAGGAAACTAACAGTTATAAATGTAGGTTACAAACTGAAGGAAACTAACAGTTATAAATGTAGGTTACAAACTGAAGGAAACTAACAGTTATAAATGTAGGTTACAAACTGAAGGAAACTAACAGTTATAAATGTAGGTTACAAACTGAAGGAAACTAACAGTTATAAATGTAGGTTACAAACTGAAGGAAACTAACAGTTATAAATGTAGGATACAAACTGAAGGAAACTAACAGTTATAAATGTAGGATACAAACTGAAGGAAACTAACAGTTATAAATGTAGGTTACAAACTGAAGGAAACTAACAGTTATAAATGTAGGTTACAAACTGAAGGAAACTAACAGTTATAAATGTAGGTTACAAACTGAAGGAAACTAACAGTTATAAATGTAGGTTACAAACTGAAGGAAACTAACAGTTATAAATGTAGGATACAAACTGAAGGAAACTAACAGTTATAAATGTAGGTTACAAACTGAAGGAAACTAACAGTTATAAATGTAGGTTACAAACTGAAGGAAACTAACAGTTATAAATGTAGGTTACAAACTGAAGGAAACTAACAGTTATAAATGTAGGATACAAACTGAAGGAAACTAACAGTTATAAATGTAGGTTACAAACTGAAGGAAACTAACAGTTATAAATGTAGGTTACAAACTGAAGGAAACTAACAGTTATAAATGTAGGATACAAACTGAAGGAAACTAACAGTTATAAATGTAGGTTACAAACTGAAGGAAACTAACAGTTATAAATGTAGGTTACAAACTGAAGGAAACTAACAGTTATAAATGTAGGTTACAAACTGAAGGAAACTAACAGTTATAAATGTAGGATACAAACTGAAGGAAACTAACAGTTATAAATGTAGGTTACAAACTGAAGGAAACTAACAGTTATAAATGTAGGTTACAAACTGAAGGAAACTAACAGTTATAAATGTAGGTTACAAACTGAAGGAAACTAACAGTTATAAATGTAGGATACAAACTGAAGGAAACTAACAGTTATAAATGTAGGATACAAACTGAAGGAAACTAACAGTTATAAATGTAGGTTACAAACTGAAGGAAACTAACAGTTATAAATGTAGGTTACAAACTGAAGGAAACTAACAGTTATAAATGTAGGATACAAACTGAAGGAAACTAACAGTTATAAATGTAGGTTACAAACTGAAGGAAACTAACAGTTATAAATGTAGGTTACAAACTGAAGGAAACTAACAGTTATAAATGTAGGATACAAACTGAAGGAAACTAACAGTTATAAATGTAGGTTACAAACTGAAGGAAACTAACAGTTATAAATGTAGGTTACAAACTGAAGGAAACTAACAGTTATAAATGTAGGTTACAAACTGAAGGAAACTAACAGTTATAAATGTAGGATACAAACTGAAGGAAACTAACAGTTATAAATGTAGGTTACAAACTGAAGGAAACTAACAGTTATAAATGTAGGTTACAAACTGAAGGAAACTAACAGTTATAAATGTAGGTTACAAACTGAAGGAAACTAACAGTTATAAATGTAGGATACAAACTGAAGGAAACTAACAGTTATAAATGTAGGTTACAAACTGAAGGAAACTAACAGTTATAAATGTAGGTTACAAACTGAAGGAAACTAACAGTTATAAATGTAGGTTACAAACTGAAGGAAACTAACAGTTATAAATGTAGGATACAAACTGAAGGAAACTAACAGTTATAAATGTAGGTTACAAACTGAAGGAAACTAACAGTTATAAATGTAGGTTACAAACTGAAGGAAACTAACAGTTATAAATGTAGGTTACAAACTGAAGGAAACTAACAGTTATAAATGTAGGTTACAAACTGAAGGAAACTAACAGTTATAAATGTAGGTTACAAACTGAAGGAAACTAACAGTTATAAATGTAGGTTACAAACTGAAGGAAACTAACAGTTATAAATGTAGGTTACAAACTGAAGGAAACTAACAGTTATAAATGTAGGATACAAACTGAAGGAAACTAACAGTTATAAATGTAGGTTACAAACTGAAGGAAACTAACAGTTATAAATGTAGGTTACAAACTGAAGGAAACTAACAGTTATAAATGTAGGATACAAACTGAAGGAAACTAACAGTTATAAATGTAGGTTACAAACTGAAGGAAACTAACAGTTATAAATGTAGGTTACAAACTGAAGGAAACTAACAGTTATAAATGTAGGTTACAAACTGAAGGAAACTAACAGTTATAAATGTAGGATACAAACTGAAGGAAACTAACAGTTATAAATGTAGGATACAAACTGAAGGAAACTAACAGTTATAAATGTAGGTTACAAACTGAAGGAAACTAACAGTTATAAATGTAGGTTACAAACTGAAGGAAACTAACAGTTATAAATGTAGGTTACAAACTGAAGGAAACTAACAGTTATAAATGTAGGATACAAACTGAAGGAAACTAACAGTTATAAATGTAGGATACAAACTGAAGGAAACTAACAGTTATAAATGTAGGTTACAAACTGAAGGAAACTAACAGTTATAAATGTAGGTTACAAACTGAAGGAAACTAACAGTTATAAATGTAGGTTACAAACTGAAGGAAACTAACAGTTATAAATGTAGGATACAAACTGAAGGAAACTAACAGTTATAAATGTAGGATACAAACTGAAGGAAACTAACAGTTATAAATGTAGGTTACAAACTGAAGGAAACTAACAGTTATAAATGTAGGTTACAAACTGAAGGAAACTAACAGTTATAAATGTAGGTTACAAACTGAAGGAAACTAACAGTTATAAATGTAGGTTACAAACTGAAGGAAACTAACAGTTATAAATGTAGGATACAAACTGAAGGAAACTAACAGTTATAAATGTAGGTTACAAACTGAAGGAAACTAACAGTTATAAATGTAGGTTACAAACTGAAGGAAACTAACAGTTATAAATGTAGGTTACAAACTGAAGGAAACTAACAGTTATAAATGTAGGATACAAACTGAAGGAAACTAACAGTTATAAATGTAGGATACAAACTGAAGGAAACTAACAGTTATAAATGTAGGTTACAAACTGAAGGAAACTAACAGTTATAAATGTAGGTTACAAACTGAAGGAAACTAACAGTTATAAATGTAGGTTACAAACTGAAGGAAACTAACAGTTATAAATGTAGGATACAAACTGAAGGAAACTAACAGTTATAAATGTAGGTTACAAACTGAAGGAAACTAACAGTTATAAATGTAGGTTACAAACTGAAGGAAACTAACAGTTATAAATGTAGGTTACAAACTGAAGGAAACTAACAGTTATAAATGTAGGTTACAAACTGAAGGAAACTAACAGTTATAAATGTAGGATACAAACTGAAGGAAACTAACAGTTATAAATGTAGGTTACAAACTGAAGGAAACTAACAGTTATAAATGTAGGTTACAAACTGAAGGAAACTAACAGTTATAAATGTAGGTTACAAACTGAAGGAAACTAACAGTTATAAATGTAGGTTACAAACTGAAGGAAACTAACAGTTATAAATGTAGGATACAAACTGAAGGAAACTAACAGTTATAAATGTAGGATACAAACTGAAGGAAACTAACAGTTATAAATGTAGGTTACAAACTGAAGGAAACTAACAGTTATAAATGTAGGTTACAAACTGAAGGAAACTAACAGTTATAAATGTAGGTTACAAACTGAAGGAAACTAACAGTTATAAATGTAGGATACAAACTGAAGGAAACTAACAGTTATAAATGTAGGTTACAAACTGAAGGAAACTAACAGTTATAAATGTAGGTTACAAACTGAAGGAAACTAACAGTTATAAATGTAGGATACAAACTGAAGGAAACTAACAGTTATAAATGTAGGATACAAACTGAAGGAAACTAACAGTTATAAATGTAGGTTACAAACTGAAGGAAACTAACAGTTATAAATGTAGGATACAAACTGAAGGAAACTAACAGTTATAAATGTAGGATACAAACTGAAGGAAACTAACAGTTATAAATGTAGGTTACAAACTGAAGGAAACTAACAGTTATAAATGTAGGTTACAAACTGAAGGAAACTAACAGTTATAAATGTAGGTTACAAACTGAAGGAAACTAACAGTTATAAATGTAGGATACAAACTGAAGGAAACTAACAGTTATAAATGTAGGATACAAACTGAAGGAAACTAACAGTTATAAATGTAGGTTACAAACTGAAGGAAACTAACAGTTATAAATGTAGGTTACAAACTGAAGGAAACTAACAGTTATAAATGTAGGTTACAAACTGAAGGAAACTAACAGTTATAAATGTAGGATACAAACTGAAGGAAACTAACAGTTATAAATGTAGGATACAAACTGAAGGAAACTAACAGTTATAAATGTAGGATACAAACTGAAGGAAACTAACAGTTATAAATGTAGGTTACAAACTGAAGGAAACTAACAGTTATAAATGTAGGTTACAAACTGAAGGAAACTAACAGTTATAAATGTAGGATACAAACTGAAGGAAACTAACAGTTATAAATGTAGGTTACAAACTGAAGGAAACTAACAGTTATAAATGTAGGTTACAAACTGAAGGAAACTAACAGTTATAAATGTAGGTTACAAACTGAAGGAAACTAACAGTTATAAATGTAGGATACAAACTGAAGGAAACTAACAGTTATAAATGTAGGATACAAACTGAAGGAAACTAACAGTTATAAATGTAGGATACAAACTGAAGGAAACTAACAGTTATAAATGTAGGTTACAAACTGAAGGAAACTAACAGTTATAAATGTAGGATACAAACTGAAGGAAACTAACAGTTATAAATGTAGGTTACAAACTGAAGGAAACTAACAGTTATAAATGTAGGTTACAAACTGAAGGAAACTAACAGTTATAAATGTAGGATACAAACTGAAGGAAACTAACAGTTATAAATGTAGGATACAAACTGAAGGAAACTAACAGTTATAAATGTAGGATACAAACTGAAGGAAACTAACAGTTATAAATGTAGGTTACAAACTGAAGGAAACTAACAGTTATAAATGTAGGTTACAAACTGAAGGAAACTAACAGTTATAAATGTAGGTTACAAACTGAAGGAAACTAACAGTTATAAATGTAGGATACAAACTGAAGGAAACTAACAGTTATAAATGTAGGATACAAACTGAAGGAAACTAACAGTTATAAATGTAGGATACAAACTGAAGGAAACTAACAGTTATAAATGTAGGTTACAAACTGAAGGAAACTAACAGTTATAAATGTAGGATACAAACTGAAGGAAACTAACAGTTATAAATGTAGGTTACAAACTGAAGGAAACTAACAGTTATAAATGTAGGTTACAAACTGAAGGAAACTAACAGTTATAAATGTAGGATACAAACTGAAGGAAACTAACAGTTATAAATGTAGGATACAAACTGAAGGAAACTAACAGTTATAAATGTAGGTTACAAACTGAAGGAAACTAACAGTTATAAATGTAGGTTACAAACTGAAGGAAACTAACAGTTATAAATGTAGGTTACAAACTGAAGGAAACTAACAGTTATAAATGTAGGATACAAACTGAAGGAAACTAACAGTTATAAATGTAGGTTACAAACTGAAGGAAACTAACAGTTATAAATGTAGGATACAAACTGAAGGAAACTAACAGTTATAAATGTAGGATACAAACTGAAGGAAACTAACAGTTATAAATGTAGGATACAAACTGAAGGAAACTAACAGTTATAAATGTAGGTTACAAACTGAAGGAAACTAACAGTTATAAATGTAGGTTACAAACTGAAGGAAACTAACAGTTATAAATGTAGGTTACAAACTGAAGGAAACTAACAGTTATAAATGTAGGATACAAACTGAAGGAAACTAACAGTTATAAATGTAGGTTACAAACTGAAGGAAACTAACAGTTATAAATGTAGGTTACAAACTGAAGGAAACTAACAGTTATAAATGTAGGTTACAAACTGAAGGAAACTAACAGTTATAAATGTAGGATACAAACTGAAGGAAACTAACAGTTATAAATGTAGGATACAAACTGAAGGAAACTAACAGTTATAAATGTAGGTTACAAACTGAAGGAAACTAACAGTTATAAATGTAGGTTACAAACTGAAGGAAACTAACAGTTATAAATGTAGGATACAAACTGAAGGAAACTAACAGTTATAAATGTAGGATACAAACTGAAGGAAACTAACAGTTATAAATGTAGGATACAAACTGAAGGAAACTAACAGTTATAAATGTAGGTTACAAACTGAAGGAAACTAACAGTTATAAATGTAGGATACAAACTGAAGGAAACTAACAGTTATAAATGTAGGATACAAACTGAAGGAAACTAACAGTTATAAATGTAGGTTACAAACTGAAGGAAACTAACAGTTATAAATGTAGGTTACAAACTGAAGGAAACTAACAGTTATAAATGTAGGATACAAACTGAAGGAAACTAACAGTTATAAATGTAGGATACAAACTGAAGGAAACTAACAGTTATAAATGTAGGTTACAAACTGAAGGAAACTAACAGTTATAAATGTAGGTTACAAACTGAAGGAAACTAACAGTTATAAATGTAGGATACAAACTGAAGGAAACTAACAGTTATAAATGTAGGATACAAACTGAAGGAAACTAACAGTTATAAATGTAGGATACAAACTGAAGGAAACTAACAGTTATAAATGTAGGTTACAAACTGAAGGAAACTAACAGTTATAAATGTAGGATACAAACTGAAGGAAACTAACAGTTATAAATGTAGGATACAAACTGAAGGAAACTAACAGTTATAAATGTAGGTTACAAACTGAAGGAAACTAACAGTTATAAATGTAGGTTACAAACTGAAGGAAACTAACAGTTATAAATGTAGGATACAAACTGAAGGAAACTAACAGTTATAAATGTAGGATACAAACTGAAGGAAACTAACAGTTATAAATGTAGGATACAAACTGAAGGAAACTAACAGTTATAAATGTAGGATACAAACTGAAGGAAACTAACAGTTATAAATGTAGGATACAAACTGAAGGAAACTAACAGTTATAAATGTAGGATACAAACTGAAGGAAACTAACAGTTATAAATGTAGGTTACAAACTGAAGGAAACTAACAGTTATAAATGTAGGATACAAACTGAAGGAAACTAACAGTTATAAATGTAGGATACAAACTGAAGGAAACTAACAGTTATAAATGTAGGATACAAACTGAAGGAAACTAACAGTTATAAATGTAGGATACAAACTGAAGGAAACTAACAGTTATAAATGTAGGTTACAAACTGAAGGAAACTAACAGTTATAAATGTAGGTTACAAACTGAAGGAAACTAACAGTTATAAATGTAGGTTACAAACTGAAGGAAACTAACAGTTATAAATGTAGGATACAAACTGAAGGAAACTAACAGTTATAAATGTAGGTTACAAACTGAAGGAAACTAACAGTTATAAATGTAGGTTACAAACTGAAGGAAACTAACAGTTATAAATGTAGGATACAAACTGAAGGAAACTAACAGTTATAAATGTAGGATACAAACTGAAGGAAACTAACAGTTATAAATGTAGGTTACAAACTGAAGGAAACTAACAGTTATAAATGTAGGATACAAACTGAAGGAAACTAACAGTTATAAATGTAGGATACAAACTGAAGGAAACTAACAGTTATAAATGTAGGATACAAACTGAAGGAAACTAACAGTTATAAATGTAGGTTACAAACTGAAGGAAACTAACAGTTATAAATGTAGGATACAAACTGAAGGAAACTAACAGTTATAAATGTAGGATACAAACTGAAGGAAACTAACAGTTATAAATGTAGGATACAAACTGAAGGAAACTAACAGTTATAAATGTAGGTTACAAACTGAAGGAAACTAACAGTTATAAATGTAGGTTACAAACTGAAGGAAACTAACAGTTATAAATGTAGGATACAAACTGAAGGAAACTAACAGTTATAAATGTAGGATACAAACTGAAGGAAACTAACAGTTATAAATGTAGGATACAAACTGAAGGAAACTAACAGTTATAAATGTAGGATACAAACTGAAGGAAACTAACAGTTATAAATGTAGGTTACAAACTGAAGGAAACTAACAGTTATAAATGTAGGATACAAACTGAAGGAAACTAACAGTTATAAATGTAGGTTACAAACTGAAGGAAACTAACAGTTATAAATGTAGGATACAAACTGAAGGAAACTAACAGTTATAAATGTAGGATACAAACTGAAGGAAACTAACAGTTATAAATGTAGGATACAAACTGAAGGAAACTAACAGTTATAAATGTAGGATACAAACTGAAGGAAACTAACAGTTATAAATGTAGGATACAAACTGAAGGAAACTAACAGTTATAAATGTAGGATACAAACTGAAGGAAACTAACAGTTATAAATGTAGGATACAAACTGAAGGAAACTAACAGTTATAAATGTAGGATACAAACTGAAGGAAACTAACAGTTATAAATGTAGGATACAAACTGAAGGAAACTAACAGTTATAAATGTAGGATACAAACTGAAGGAAACTAACAGTTATAAATGTAGGATACAAACTGAAGGAAACTAACAGTTATAAATGTAGGATACAAACTGAAGGAAACTAACAGTTATAAATGTAGGATACAAACTGAAGGAAACTAACAGTTATAAATGTAGGATACAAACTGAAGGAAACTAACAGTTATAAATGTAGGATACAAACTGAAGGAAACTAACAGTTATAAATGTAGGATACAAACTGAAGGAAACTAACAGTTATAAATGTAGGATACAAACTGAAGGAAACT
>NC_092087.1:3016276-3065490 GCF_045679555.1 Salvelinus alpinus
TAGCAGCAATGTTCCAACATCTAGTGGAAAGCCTTCCCAGAAGAGTGGAGGCTGTTATAGCAGCAATGTTCCAACATCTAGTGGAAAGCCTTCCCAGAAGAGTGGAGGCTGTTATAGCAGCCATGTTCCAACATCTAGTGGAAAGCCTTCCCAGAAGAGTGGAGGCTGTTATAGCAGCAATGTTCCATCATCTAGTGGAAAGCCTTCCCAGAAGAGTGGAGGCTGTTATAGCAGCAATGTTCCAACATCTAGTGGAAAGCCTTCCCAGAAGAGTGGAGGCTGTTATAGCAGCAATGTTCCAACATCTAGTGGAAAGCCTTCCCAGAAGAGTGGAGGCTGTTACAGCAGCAAAGGGGGAACAACTCCATATTAATGCCCATGATTTTGGGAATGAGATGTTCGACAAGCACGTGTCCACATACTTTTGGTTATGTCATTTATCTTAAAAAGGTGCAATATGCAGAAATCCCACCACCATTTCCTGGTTGCTAAAATTGTAATAGTTAGCCTAATTTCAGTTCGTGACAAAACAAGCAAGTATAGTGTAGAGTATAATTGTACCATCTAAACTGCTGTGAAATATGTTTTCCAAAACCAAAAATAGTATATTCAGCTGGTGTACAAAACCAAAAGACGCAAAAACTAAGACATTGATATAGCACAAATAGAACAGATCTACCACTTCTTAGACTTGGTTTCAATGAGAATGACAGATCTATAACTCACATTTCTATATGAATTTGGTCAGGTCGCCCAAAAAGTTACTTACTTGATTTTGCCTGTCAGTATTTTTCCAGCGTACTGCATCCCAGTCAGAGCTATGTACATCCTCAGGATCTCATTGGTGCCCTGAAGAGACAGAACACAACGTCAAGTAAAGACCTCTTCATAACGACAATCTAACATGTTCATATCTACAGTAGATTCAGAGCCTTCATAAAGTATTCACACCCCTTGACTGATACAGAGCCTTCAGAAAGTATTCACACCCCTTGACTGATACAGAGCCTTCAGAAAGTATTCACACCCCTTGACTGATACAGAGCCTTCAGAAAGTATTCACACCCCTTGACTGATACAGAGTCTTCAGAAAGTATTCACACACCTTGACTGATACAGAGCCTTCAGAAAGTATTCACACCCCTTGACTGATACAGAGCCTTCAGAAAGTATTCACACCCCTTGACTGATACAGAGCCTTCAGAAAGTATTCACACCCCTTGACTGATTCAGAGCCTTCAGAAAGTATTCACACCCCTTGACTGATACAGAGCCTTCATAAAGTATTCACACCCCTTGACTGATACAGAGCCTTCATAAAGTATTCACACCCCTTGACTGATACAGAGCCTTCAGAAAGTATTCACACCCCTTGACTGATACAGAGCCTTCATAAAGTATTCACACCCCTTGACTGATACAGAGTCTTCATAAAGTATTCACACCCCTTGACTTACTCCACATGTTGTTGGTGTTGTTACAGACCCAATTCAAAATTGATTAAATATTATTTGTTCACCCATCTACATACAGTGGGGAGAACAAGTATTTGATACACTGCCGATTTTGAAGGTCTTCCTACTTACAAAGCATGTAGAGGTCTGTAATTTTTATCATAGGTACACTTCAACTGTGAGAGACGGAATCTAAAACAAAAATCCAGAAAATCACATTGTATGATTTTTAAGTAATTAAATTGCATTTTATTGCGTGACATAAGTATTTGATACATCAGAAAAGCAGAACTTAATATTTGGTACAGAAACCTTTGTTTGCAATTACAAAGATCATACGTTTCCTGTAGTTATTGACCAGGTTTACACACACTGCAGCAGGGATTTTGGCCCACTCCTCCATACATACCTTCTCCAGATCCTTCAGGTTTCGGGGCTGTCGGTGGGCAATACGGACGTTCAGCTCCCTCCAAAGATTTTCTATTGGGTTCAGGTCTGGAGACTGGCTAGGCCACTCCAGGACCTTGAGATGCTTCTTACGGAGCCACTCCTTAGTTGCCCTGGCTGTGTGTTTCGGGTCGTTGTCATGCTGGAAGATCCAGCCACGACCCATCTTCAATGCTCTTACTGAGGGAAGGAGGTTTTTGGCCAAGATCTCGCGATACATGGCCCCATCCATCCTCCCCTCAATACGGTGCAGTCGTCCTGTCCCCTTTGCAGAAAAGCATCCCCAAAGAATTATGTTTCCACCTCCATGCTTCACGGTTGGGAGGGTGTTCTTGGGGTTGTACTCAACCTTCTTCTTCCTCCAAACACGGCGAGTGGAGTTTAGACCAAAAAGCTCTATTTTTGTCTCATCAGACCACATGACCTTCTCCCATTCCTCCTCTGGATCATCCAGATGGTCATTGGCAAACTTCAGACGGGCCTGGACATGCGCTGGCTTGAGCAGGGGGACCTTGCGTGCGCTGCAGGATTTCAATCCATGACAGCGTAGTGTGTTACTAATGGTTTTCTTTGAGACTGTGGTCCCAGCTCTCTTCAGGTCATTGACCAGGTCCTGCCGTGTAGTTCTGGGCTGATCCCTCACCTTCCTTATGATCATTGATGCCCCACGAGGTGAGATCTTGCATGGAGCCCCAGACCGAGGGTGATTGACCGTCATCTTGAACATCTTCCATTTTCTAATAATTGCGCCAACAGTTGTTGCCTTCTCACCAAGCTGCTTGCCTATTGTCCTGTAGCCCATCCCAGCCTTGTGCAGGTCTACAATTTTATCCCTGATGTCCTTACACAGCTCTCTGGTCTTGGCCATTGTGGAGAGATTGGAGTCTGTTTGATTGAGTGTGTGTACAGGTGTCTTTTATACAGGTAACAAGTTCAAACAGGTGCAGTTAATACAGGTAATGAGTGGAGAACAGGAGGGCTTCTAAAAGAAAAACTAACAGGTCTGTGAGAGCCGGAATTCTTACTGGTTGGTAGGTGATCAAATACTTATGTCACGCAATAAAATGCAATTTAATTACTTAAAAATCATACAATGTGATTTTCTGGATTTTTGTTTTAGATTCCGTCTCTCACAGTTGAAGTGTACCTATGATAAAAATTACAGACCTCTACATGCTTTGTAAGTAGGAAAACCTTCAAAATCGGCAGTGTATCAAATACTTGTTCTCCCCACTGTACATTACACCGTAAAGAAAAGGGAAAATCATGTTGAGAAATGTTTACACATTTATTGAAAATTAAATACAGAAACCTAATTTACATAAGTATTCACACCCCCGAGTCACCTTCGGGAGCAATTACAGCTGTGAGTGTTTCTGGGAAAGAGCTTTGCACACCTGGATTAGGCTTGGGCCTAATTTATACTGTATACCGAGGTACTTCAAAATACAGACTGATTTTTCGCAAGGGGCTGCGTGCTACACCACTGCTTACAATAAGTATAACTATAAGAAATCTAAGATGTGTCAAATAAATTATATTCAGTTCTGGGTTCCAGCTATGCATTTGATTTGCTAACTTGCTAGTTAAGTGGCTAGGTGTCAAGATCAAGCCTCTTGGTTAGAGCAAGAAGATTCCTGTTGACTAAATTGTTGTGCGCCATTTGGTAATACCGTATACCCCGGAATACAGAAACAGTATGGAAATCTGGATATCGCCCAACCCTAACCTGGATTATTTGCACGTTATTATTTTTATAATTCTTGCAGCTCTATCAAATTGGTTGTTGATCATTGCTAGACAGCCATTTTTCACAAATGCCATACATTTCCCAGCTGATTTAAGTCAAAACTGTAACTAGGCCACTCAGGAACATTCAACGTCATCTCGGTAAGCAACTCCAGTGTAGATTTGGCCTTGTGTTTTAGGTTGTCGTCCTGCTGAAAGGTGAATTTGTCTCCCAGTGTTGGAAAGCAGACAACCAGGTTTTCCTCTAGGATTTTGCTTGTGCTTAGCTGTATTCCGTTTATTTTTACCCCCCCCAAAAACCCTAGTCCTTGCCGATGACAAACATACCCATAACATGATGCAGCCACCACCATGCTTGAAAATATGAGTGGTACTCAGTGACGTGTTGGATTTGCCCCATATATAACGCTTGGTATTCAGGACTTAAAATTTAATTTCTGCCACATTTTTTACAGTTTTACTTTAGTGCCTTATTGCAAACAGAATGCATGTTTTGGAATATTTGTATTCTGAGACATTTTAGGGACCGGGGAGAAAACACAATAACACCAACAAAAATATACATATAAATAAATAAACAAGTCGGGAAAGATTTTCTGTGCAAAATGTCCAAAACGATGATCAGTTTGACCGGTTAAGGAGAAAGAAAGCTGTGAAAACGACCCAGGGGGTTTCTAATCAAATATACATTGAAGCCGAACTGAAATCTCACGTGGTTGAAATACTATCAGTTATTATGTTGAAGCCAGCGCCTCTACAGATGGTTTCTAACTGAGCACTGCATTCTCTCAAGATGCAGAAATAAATCAATCATATTTCTCCACTCCTGTTCCCGAGTCATAATGTTGCCTACATTTGGTGTATAATTTTACTGTAATAAATGCTTAATTCGGCAGGAGTTAATATTAAGGCCATGTGAGAGGTTACAGACCTACAGTCAGTGTCCAGATTTCAAGTGTCCATCTAACCCATCTGAGCGTGCCATTCCCTTGACATGCCATAGGCCTATTTGAATCACACATACAGGGAGATAGCAGTACTGGCTATGGTAACTACATCACCACATACCATAGGCCTATTTGAATCACACATACAGGGAGATAGCAGTGCTGGCTATGGTAACTACATCACCACATACCATAGGCCTATTTGAATCACACATACAGGGAGATAGCAGTACTGGCTATGGTAACTACATCACCACATACCATAGGCCTATTTGAATCACACATACAGGGAGATAGCAGTACTGGCTATGGTAACTACATCACCACATACCATAGGCCTATTTGAATCACACATACAGGGAGATAGCAGTGCTGGCTATGGTAACTACATCACCACATACCATAGGCCTATTTGAATCACACATACAGGGAGATAGCAGTACTGGCTATGGTAACTACATCACCACATACCATAGGCCTATTTGAATCACACATACAGGGAGATAGCAGTACTGGCTATGGTAACTACATCACCACATACCATAGCCAGCACTGCTGTCATCCTCTTTTACAGCGTTTGTCTTATTGAATTAAACTTCAACAATGTACTTAATTTTTTTTTTAACTACTTTTTCTGCCTGTTCCCAAAAGCATTATTTGGCTCTGTAGGCTATTGGTCCCAGGTACAGTTAAGCCATATTGGGTCCAGGTACAGTTAAGCCATATTGGGCCCACGTACAGTTAAGCCATATTGGGCCCACGTACAGTTAAGCCATATTGGGCCCACGTACAGTTAAGCCATATTGGGCCCAGGTACAGTTAAGCCATATTGGGCCCAGGTACAGTTAAGCCATATTGGGCCCACGTACAGTTAAGCCATATTGGGCCCAGGTACAGTTAAGCCATATTGGGCCCAGGTACAGTTAAGCCATATTGGGCCCAGGTACAGTTAAGCCATATTGGGCCCACGTACAGTTAAGCCATATTGGGCCCACGTACAGTTAAGCCATATTGGGCCCACGTACAGTTAAGCCATATTGGGCCCACGTACAGTTAAGCCATATTGGGCCCACGTACAGTTAAGCCATATTGGGCCCACGTACAGTTAAGCCCTAAAGTTTAGGCTTATGCACTAATACCAGATAGCCTAAAATAATGAAAGAAGAACCACAATGTAGCCTATAGATATAAATTGCACAAGAAATATAAATGAATGTATTGTTTCTCTTTATTCCACCCGCTCGCCACCCACCCACCTACCCGCCACCCACCTACCCGCCCTTCAGCCACACAATAGTTCAGGACCCCCAAACCCGTACGCCCCGTGGATAGAACCACAGGGACTGAGTTATCAGTCAACCCGCGAATCACTAGTATCTAGTCTGTCAAGGTGGACATCTGCCCTCTGGTGGACACTACATGGTTACTACACGGTTAACTCTGTATAGCTCTCTGTTATTAAAGGAGAAATACTGCACTGTGTGTTTGTGTGATACCTCGAAGATGAGCAGGATACGGCAGTCTCTGAGGTAGCGTTCGTAGGGATAGTTCTTAGTGTAGCCCAGCCCTCCTAGAACCTGCAGAGCCTCAGACACACAGATCCAGCCTCCCTCAGAGCTGAACACCTGCAGAGAGAGAGGTGAGCAAAGACAGACAATAAGGTACTCTGTCATGTAACAGCAGTGGGTCTATAGTGTAACAGCAGTGGGTCTATAGTGTAACAGCAGTGTGTCTATAGTGTAACAGCAGTGTGTCTATAGTGTAACAGCAGCGTGTCTATAGTGTAACAGCAGCGTGTCTATAGTGTAACAGCAGTGTGTCTATAGCGTAACAGCAGTGTGTCTATAGCGTAACAGCAGCGTGTCTATAGTGTAACAGCAGCGTGTCTATAGTGTAACAGCAGTGTGTCTATAGTGTAACAGCAGTGTGTCTATAGTGTAACAGCAGTGTGTCTATAGTGTAACAGCAGTGTGTCTATAGTGTAACAGCAGTGTGTCTATAGTGTAACAGCAGCGTGTCTATAGTGTAACAGCAGCGTGTCTATAGTGTAACAGCAGCGTGTCTATAGTGTAACAGCAGCGTGTCTATAGTGTAACAGCAGCGTGTCTATAGTGTAACAGCAGCGTGTCTATAGTGTAACAGCAGCGTGTCTATAGTGTAACAGTAGCGTGTCTATAGTGTAACAGCAGCGTGTCTATAGTGTAACAGCAGTGTGTCTATAGTGTAACAGCAGTGTGTCTATAGTGTAACAGCAGTGTGTCTATAGTGTAACAGCAGTGTGTCTATAGTGTAACAGCAGTGTGTCTATAGTGTAACAGCAGCGTGTCTATAGTGTAACAGCAGCGTGTCTATAGTGTAACAGCAGTGTGTCTATAGTGTAACAGCAGTGTGTCTATAGTGTAACAGCAGTGTGTCTATAGTGTAACAGCAGTGTGTCTATAGTGTAACAGCAGTGTGTCTATAGTGTAACAGCAGTGTGTCTATAGTGTAACAGCAGTGTGTCTATAGTGTAACAGCAGCGTGTCTATAGTGTAACAGCAGTGTGTCTATAGTGTAACAGCAGTGTGTCTATAGTGTAACAGCAGTGTGTCTATAGTGTAACAGCAGTGTGTCTATAGTGTAACAGCAGTGTGTCTATAGTGTAACAGCAGTGTGTCTATAGTGTAACAGCAGTGTGTCTATAGTGTAACAGCAGCGTGTCTATAGTGTAACAGCAGCGTGTCTATAGTGTAACAGCAGCGTGTCTATAGTGTAACAGCAGCGTGTCTATAGTGTAACAGCAGCGTGTCTATAGTGTAACAGCAGCGTGTCTATAGTGTAACAGCAGCGTGTCTATAGTGTAACAGCAGCGTGTCTATAGTGTAACAGCAGTGTGTCTATAGTGTAACAGCAGTGTGTCTATAGTGTAACAGCAGTGTGTCTATAGTGTAACAGCAGTGTGTCTATAGTGTAACAGCAGTGTGTCTATAGTGTAACAGCAGTGTGTCTATAGTGTAACAGTAGTGTGTCTATAGTGTAACAGTAGTGTGTCTAATATTAAAGACATCTCGAGGTATTGCTCGCCTGAGGTAGAATACCTCCTGATACGCATTACTACCAGGAATACGACTTTCCCGAATTGGATTCTTCGTTCGCACCCCCAGGGCAATGTAACTTATTGCAGAGGCTGCTCCAAGACTCGGAGTGGCACTCCATCCACCGATTCAGAGTATATTACTCCCTAATGTTCAGTCCCTGGACAATAAAGTAGACGAGCTCAGGGCGAGGATCTCTTTCCAGAGATACATTAGGGACTGTAACATACTCTGTTTCACGCAATCATGGCTCTCTCTGGATATACTGTTCCCGTCCATACAGCCAGCTGGGTTCTCAGTAGATAGCGCATAAAGGAATAAATAATTAGTCACAGCTGTGTATATTCCACCTCAAGCCGATACCACGACTGCTCTCAAGGAACTACACTGGACTTTATGCAAACTGGAAACAACATTTATTGTAGCCGGGGACTAAAGCAAATTTGAGGAAAAAGCTACTGAAGTTCTATCAACACATTGACTGTAGTACTCGTGCTGGAAAAACACTCGACCACTGCTATTCTCTCTTCCGGGATGCCTACAAGGCCCCCCGTCCTACCTTTGGCAAATCAGATCACGACTACATTTTTTTAACACCATCGTACCCTCCAAGCTCATCATCAAGCTCAGGGCCCTGGGTCTGAACCCCGCCCTGTGCAACTGGGTCCTGGACTTCCTGACGGGCCACCCTCAGGTGGTGAAGGTAGGAAACAACACCTCCACTTCACAGATCCTCAACACAGGGGCCCCATAAGGGTGCGTGCTCAGCCCTCTCCGGAACTCCCTGTTCACCCATGACTGCGTGGCCACACATGCCTCCAACTCAATCAAGTTTGCAGACGACACAACCATAGTAGGCCTGATTACCAACAATGACGAGACAGCCTACAGGGAGGAGGTGAGGACCCTGGCAGAGTGGTGCCAGGAAAATAACCTCTCCCTTAACGTCAACAAAACAAAGGAGATGATCGTGGACTCCAGGAAACAGCAGAGGGAGCACGCCCCTATCCACATTGACGGGACAGCAGTGGAGAAGGTGGAAAGTTTTAAATTCCTCGGAGTACACATCACTGATGATCTGAAATGGTCCACCCACACAGACAGTGTGGTGAAGAAGGCACAACAGCGCCTCTTCAACCTCAGGAAGCTGAAAAAATGTGGCTTGGCCCTTAAGATCCACAAACTTTTACAGATGCACAATTGAGAGCATCCTGTCGGGCTGTATCACCGCCTGGTACGGCAACTGCACCGCCTGAAACCGCAGGGCTCTCCAGAGGGTAGTGAGGTCTGCACAACGCATCACCAGGGGCAAACTACCTGCCCTCCAGGACACCTACAGCTCCCGATGTCACAAGAAGGCCAAAAAAGAACATCAATGAACCACCTGAGCCATGGCCTGTTCACCCCGCTATCATCCAGAAGGCGAGGTCAGTACAGGTGCATCAAAGCTGGGACAGAGACTGGAAAAACTGCTTCAATCTCAAGGCTATCAGACGGTTAAATAGCCATCACTAGCCGGCTCACTATCACTCAACCCTGCACCTTAGACGCTGCTGCCCTATATACATAGACATGGAACACTAGACACTTTAGTAATGTTTACATACGGCTTTGCTAATTTCATATGTATATACACATTGTACTCCACTCCGACAATGCTCGTCCTAATATTTATATATTTCTTAATTCCATTATTTTACTTTTAAATGTGTGTATTGTTGACAATTGTTACTGCACCGCTGGAGCTAGGACTACAAGCATAATGCTACACCCGCAATAACCTGCTAAACAAGTGACCAATTCAATTTGATTTGTACTCAAAGCATGCTAGCAAGTGTCTTCACTGACATTTTCAACCTCTCCCTGACTGAGTCTGTAATACCTACATGTTTCAAACAGACCACCATAGTCCATGTGCCCAATGAAGCAAAGGTAACCTGCCTATGTGATTACCGCCCTGTAGCACTCACGTTGGTAGTTAGGTGATAAGGGTAGGCAACAACACATCCGCCACGCTGATCCTCAACACTGGGGCCCCTCGGGGGTGCGTGCTCAGTCCCCTCCTGTACTCCCTGTTCACCCACGACTGCATAGCCAATCACGACTCCAATACCATCATTAAGTTTGCTGACAACAACAGCGGAAGGCCTGATCACCGACAACGATGAGAGAGCCTATAGGAGGGAGGTCAGAGACCTGGCAGTGTGGTGTCAGGCCAACAAAATCTCCCTCAATGTGAGCAAGACAAAGGAGCTGATTGTGGACTACAGGTAAAGGAGGGCCGAACAGGCCCCCATTAACATTGGCGGGGCTGAAGTGGAGCGGGTCGAGAGTTTCAAGTTCCTTGATGTCCACATCACCAACCAACTATCACGGTCCAAACACACCAAGACAGTTGTGGAGAGGGCACGACAACACCTTTTCCCCTTCAGGAGACTGAAAACATTTGGCATGGGTCCCCAGATACTCAAAAGGTTCTACAGCTGCACCATCGAGAGCATCCTGACCGGTTGCATCACCGCCTGGTATGGCAACTGCTCAGCATCTGACCATAAGGCGCTACAGAGGGTAGTGTGAACAGCCCAGTACATCACTGGGGCCAAGCTTCTTGACATCCAGGACCTCTATACCAAGTCTAGGACCAAAAGGCTCCTTATCCTGCCTGTTTGGCCCTGTCTGAGGGTATCGTCGGACGGGGCCACAGTGTCTCCCAACCCCTCCTGTCTCAGCCTCCAGTATTTATGCTGCAGTAGTTTGTGTCGGGGGGCTAGAGTCAGTCTGTTATATCTGGAGTACTTCTCCTGTCTTATCCAGTGTTCTGTGTGAATTTAAGTATGCTTTCTCTAATTCTCTATTTCTTTCTCTCTCTCGGAGGACCTGAGCCCTAGGACCATGCCTCAGGACTACCTGGCCTGATGACTCCTTGCTGTCCCCAGTCCACCTGGCCTTGCTGCTGCTCCAGTTTCAACTGTTCTGCCTGCGGCTATGGAACCCTGACCTGTTCACCGGACGTGCTCCCTGTCCCAGACCTGCTGTTTTCATCTCTCTAGAGACAGCAGGAGCGGTAGAGATACTCTGAATGATCGGCTATGAAAAGCCAACTGACATTTACTCCTGAGGTGCTGACTTGCTCCAACCTCGACAATCACTGTGATTATTATTATTTGACCCTGCTGGTCATTTATGAACGTTTGAACATCTTGGCCATGTTCTGTTATAATCTCCACCCGGCACAGCCAGAAGAGGACTGGCCACCCCTCATAGCCTGGTTCCTCTCTAGGTTTCTTCCTAGGTTCTGGCCTTTCTAGGGAGTTTTTCCTAGCCACCGTGCTTCTGGGTGGGCTGGGTTTGGCTGGGTTTCTGTACAGCACTTTGAGATATCAGCTGATGTTAGAAGGGCTTTATAAATACATTTGATTTGATTTAACAGTTTCTACCCCCAAGCCATAAGACTGCTAAACAATTAATCAAATGGCCACCCGGACTATTTAAATTGACCCCCCCCTTTGTTTTTACGCTGCTGCTACTCGCTGTTTATCATCTATGCATAGTCACTTTACAAATTACCTCGACTAACCTGTACCCCACACCGGTACCCCCTGTATATAGTCTCCACATTGACTCGGTACCGGTACCCCCTGTATATAGTCTCCACATTGACTCGGTACCGGTACCCCCTGTATATAGCCTCCACATTGACTCTGTACCGGTACCCCCTGTATATAGCCTCCACATTGACTCTGAACCGGTACCCCCTGTATATAGCCTCCACATTGACTCTGTACCGGTACCCCCTGTATATAGCCTCGACATTGACTCGGTACCGGTACCCCCTGTATATAGCCTCCACATTGACTCTGAACCGGTACCCCCTGTATATAGTCTCCACATTGACTCTGTACCGGTACCCCCTGTATATAGCCTCCACATTGACTCGGTACCGGTACCCCCTGTATATAGCCTCCACATTGACTCTGTATCGGTACCCCCTGTATATAGTCTCCACATTGACTCTGTACCGGTACCCCCTGTATATAGCCTCCACATTGACTCTGTACCGGTACCCCCTGTATATAGCCTCCACATTGACTTGGTACCAGTGCCCAGCAGCAGTATTAGTAGTTGCAGCAGTATTAGTAGTAGCAGCAGTAGTAGTTTTAATAGCAGTAGTATTAGTTACACCACTGTATAGTGGTAGTGAAAGTACCTTAACCATAGCAGCCTCTAGAGAACAGTCAGGGACCCCCGGTCGATCCATCATCCCAGCCGTCAGGTACGCCATGCTCTCCATCACAAATGCATTCTGGGCCATCACTGCAAACTTCTCTTGGATCATCCCAAACTCACTGAGGTTCTTACCAAACTGTTTCCTGCTGCCAGCGTACTCTGCTGTCATCTCTGGAGAGGGAGACATACCATCATTATCATCATTACTATAACCATAATCATCATTACTATAACCATTATCATCATTAGGAGCTTCTCATCATCTACAGCTTTTATACCGATGAGCTTCTTGATCATTCCAGAGCCGGCGCTGCCCATACTGAACCTGCCAGAGTTGAGGATGTTCATCGCTACCTGGATAGTGACACATACAGAGAATCAGTAAAGGTTTGAGTGAAAACACGTGTACAAAGATATGGTAATCCATTCAAAACTAAATGGTGACAGTTAACCGTTGCACCAATACACCATGCAAATGACGCGGCAAGGAGCCTTGTAGGCTTTTTGAATGTTCTTCAAATGGGCAAAAACGTAGTGCAAAGGTCTTCAGCGCAGAAACACAAGGCATTTAAACATGTAGTTTTGTTCTCTATCCTCATGATCCATTTCCCTGCGGACATAGGACAGACAGTCGGTGGTCGGAGCACAGGACAGACAGTCGGAGCACAGGACAGACAGTCGGAGCACAGGACAGACAGTCGGTGGTCGGAGCACAGGACAGACAGACAGTCGGAGCACAGGACAGACAGACAGTCGGAGCACAGGACAGACAGACAGTCGGAGCACAGGACAGACAGACAGTCGGTGGTCGGAGCACAGGACAGACAGACAGTCGGTGGTCGGAGCACAGGACAGACAGACAGTCGGTGGTCGGAGCACAGGACAGACAGACAGTCGGTGGTCGGAGCACAGGACAGACAGACAGTCGGTGGTCGGAGCACAGGACAGACAGTCGGTGGTCGGAGCACAGGACAGACAGACAGTCGGTGGTCGGAGCACAGGACAGACAGACAGTCGGTGGTCGGCGCACAGGACAGACAGTCGGAGCACAGGACAGACAGTCGGTGGTCGGAGCAAGTCTCTGGAGCCGCTGAGCATCTATTAATCCTGCTGTAGGACTCATTGCGGGCAGCACTAGTAGGTCAAACGAACAACTAAAATTAACAAATCACTCAGAAAAACTAATCAGGGGCTCCTGAGTGGCGCAGCGGTCTAACGCACTGTATCTCAGTGCAAGAGGAGTCACTACAGACCCTGGTTCGATTCCAGACTGTATCACAACCGGCTGTGATTGGGAGTCCCATAGGGCGGCACACAATTTGGCCGGGGTAGGCTGTCATTGTAAATATGAATTTGTTCTTAACGGACTTGCCTAGTTAAATAAAATAAAAAAGAATGACTCTCCAGCTAGTGAAGAGACGTTGAAAAATAACTGCACATCACTAGCATATAACAGAGGGAAAAGGGAAGTGACATCACCTTGAAGCCTCCTCCTACTTCTCCTATTACATTCTCCACAGGGACTGGACAGTTGTCGAACGACACTTCACATGCTGGGGGACAGAAACACATCAGTTATAGTGAATGGTACACAACAGGGATTTCCCTCGGCTAACTGACAGCTACAGTTATCTTGTTACAATACTTTTAAATCCTTGAAGAGGAGTGAATGAGTTCACACAAGGAGAACAGGTATTATTGGTCTCTGTATTTATATATATATATATATTACTGTTGGATCCCCTGATGCCCAGTTCTACCTCTGGCTTTCCGTGATTACCTCTAACTAGGCTAACACCAACAGAAGTACTGTCATTTACTCCACTAGGCTAACACCAACAGAAGTACTGTCATTTACTCCGCTAGGCTAACACCAACAGAGGTACTGTCATTTACTCCGCTAGGCTAACACCAACAGAAGTACTGTCATTTACTCCACCAACAGAGGTACTGTCATTTACTCCGCTAGGCTAACACCAACAGAGGTACTGTCATTTACTCCGCTAGGCTAACACCAACAGAGGTACTGTCATTTACTCCGCTAGGCTAACACCAACAGAGGTACTGTCATTTACGCCGCTAGGCTAACACCAACAAAGGTACTGTCATTTACTCCGCTAGGCTAACACCAACAGAGGTACTGTCATTTACTCCGCTAGGCTAACACCAACAGAGGTACTGTCATTTACTCCGCTAGGCTAACACCAACAGAGGTACTGTCATTTACTCCGCTAGGCTAACACCAACAGAGGTACTGTCATTTACTCCGCTAGGCTAACACCAACAGAGGTACTGTCATTTACTCCGCTAGGCTAACACCAACAGAGGTACTGTCATTTACTCCGCTAGGCTAACACCAACAGAGGTACTGTCATTTACTCCGCTAGGCTAACACCAACAGAGGTACTGTCATTTACTCCGCTAGGCTAACACCAACAGAGGTACTGTCATTTACTCCGCTAGGCTAACACCAACAGAGGTACTGTCATTTACTCCGCTAGGCTAACACCAACAGAGGTACTGTCATTTACTCCGCTAGGCTAACACCAACAGAAGTACTGTCATTTACTCCGCTAGGCTAACACCAACAGAGGTACTGTCATTTACTCCGCTAGGCTAACACCAACAGAAGTACTGTCATTTACTCCGCTAGGCTAACACCAACAGAGGTACTGTCATTTACTCCGCTAGGCTAACACCAACAGAGGTACTGTCATTTACTCCGCTAGGCTAACACCAACAGAGGTACTGTCATTTACTCCGCTAGGCTAACACCAACAGAGGTACTGTCATTTACTCCGCTAGGCTAACACCAACAGAGGTACTGTCATTTACATCGCTAGGCTAACACCAACAGAGGTACTGTCATTTACTCCGCTAGGCTAACACCAACAGAAGTACTGTCATTTACTCCGCTAGGCTAACACCAACAGAAGTACTGTCATTTACTCCGCTAGGCTAACACCAACAGAAGTACTGTCATTTACTCCGCTAGGCTAACACCAACAGAAGTACTGTCATTTACTCCGCTAGGCTAACACCAACAGAGGTACTGTCATTTACTCCGCTAGGCTAACACCAACAGAAGTACTGTCATTTACTCCGCTAGGCTAACACCAACAGAAGTACTGTCATTTACTCCGCTAGGCTAACACCAACAGAAGTACTGTCATTTACTCCGCTAGGCTAACACCAACAGAAGTACTGTCATTTACTCCGCTAGGCTAACACCAACAGAGGTACTGTCATTTACGCCGCTAGGCTAACACCAACAGAGGTACTGTCATTTACTCCGCTAGGCTAACACCAACAGAGGTACTGTCATTTACGCCGCTAGGCTAACACCAACAGAGGTACTGTCATTTACTCCGCTAGGCTAACACCAACAGAGGTACTGTCATTTACTCCGCTAGGCTAACACCAACAGAGGTACTGTCATTTACTCCGCTAGGCTAACACCAACAGAGGTACTGTCATTTACTCCGCTAGGCTAACACCAACAGAGGTACTGTCATTTACTCCGCTAGGCTAACACCAACAGAGGTACTGTCATTTACTCCGCTAGGCTAACACCAACAGAAGTACTGTCATTTACTCCGCTAGGCTAACACCAACAGAAGTACTGTCATTTACTCCGCTAGGCTAACACCAACAGAAGTACTGTCATTTACTCCGCTAGGCTAACACCAACAGAGGTACTGTCATTTACTCCGCTAGGCTAACACCAACAGAGGTACTGTCATTTACTCCGCTAGGCTAACACCAACAGAGGTACTGTCATTTACTCCGCTAGGCTAACACCAACAGAAGTACTGTCATTTACGCCGCTAGGCTAACACCAACAGAAGTACTGTCATTTACGCCGCTAGGCTAACACCAACAGAAGTACTGTCATTTACGCCGCTAGGCTAACACCAACAGAAGTACTGTCATTTACGCCGCTAGGCTAACACCAACAGAAGTACTGTCATTTACGCCGCTAGGCTAACACCAACAGAAGTACTGTCATTTACGCCGCTAGGCTAACACCAACAGAAGTACTGTCATTTACGCCGCTAGGCTAACACCAACAGAAGTACTGTCATTTACGCCGCTAGGCTAACACCAACAGAAGTACTGTCATTTACTCCGCTAGGCTAACACCAACAGAAGTACTGTCATTTACTCCGCTAGGCTAACACCAACAGAAGTACTGTCATTTACGCCGCTAGGCTAACACCAACAGAAGTACTGTCATTTACGCCGCTAGGCTAACACCAACAGAAGTACTGTCATTTACGCCGCTAGGCTAACACCAACAGAAGTACTGTCATTTACGCCGCTAGGCTAACACCAACAGAAGTACTGTCATTTACGCCGCTAGGCTAACACCAACAGAGGTACTGTCATTTACGCCGCTAGGCTAACACCAACAGAGGTACTGTCATTTACTCCGCTAGGCTAACACCAACAGAGGTACTGTCATTTACTCCGCTAGGCTAACACCAACAGAGGTACTGTCATTTACTCCGCTAGGCTAACACCAACAGAGGTACTGTCATTTACTCCGCTAGGCTAACACCAACAGAGGTACTGTCATTTACTCCGCTAGGCTAACACCAACAGAGGTACTGTCATTTACTCCGCTAGGCTAACACCAACAGAGGTACTGTCATTTACTCCGCTAGGCTAACACCAACAGAAGTACTGTCATTTACTCCGCTAGGCTAACACCAACAGAAGTACTGTCATTTACTCCGCTAGGCTAACACCAACAGAAGTACTGTCATTTACTCCGCTAGGCTAACACCAACAGAAGTACTGTCATTTACTCCGCTAGGCTAACACCAACAGAGGTACTGTCATTTACTCCGCTAGGCTAACACCAACAGAGGTACTGTCATTTACTCCGCTAGGCTAACACCAACAGAGGTACTGTCATTTACTCCGCTAGGCTAACACCAACAGAGGTACTGTCATTTACTCCGCTAGGCTAACACCAACAGAGGTACTGTCATTTACTCCGCTAGGCTAACACCAACAGAGGTACTGTCATTTACTCCGCTAGGCTAACACCAACAGAAGTACTGTCATTTACTCCGCTAGGCTAACACCAACAGAAGTACTGTCATTTACTCCGCTAGGCTAACACCAACAGAAGTACTGTCATTTACTCCGCTAGGCTAACACCAACAGAGGTACTGTCATTTACTCCGCTAGGCTAACACCAACAGAGGTACTGTCATTTACTCCGCTAGGCTAACACCAACAGAGGTACTGTCATTTACTCCGCTAGGCTAACACCAACAGAGGTACTGTCATTTACTCCGCTAGGCTAACACCAACAGAAGTACTGTCATTTACGCCGCTAGGCTAACACCAACAGAAGTACTGTCATTTACGCCGCTAGGCTAACACCAACAGAAGTACTGTCATTTACGCCGCTAGGCTAACACCAACAGAAGTACTGTCATTTACGCCGCTAGGCTAACACCAACAGAAGTACTGTCATTTACGCCGCTAGGCTAACACCAACAGAAGTACTGTCATTTACTCCGCTAGGCTAACACCAACAGAAGTACTGTCATTTACTCCGCTAGGCTAACACCAACAGAAGTACTGTCATTTACTCCGCTAGGCTAACACCAACAGAAGTACTGTCATTTACGCCGCTAGGCTAACACCAACAGAAGTACTGTCATTTACGCCGCTAGGCTAACACCAACAGAAGTACTGTCATTTACGCCGCTAGGCTAACACCAACAGAAGTACTGTCATTTACGCCGCTAGGCTAACACCAACAGAAGTACTGTCATTTACTCCGCTAGGCTAACACCAACAGAAGTACTGTCATTTACTCCGCTAGGCTAACACCAACAGAAGTACTGTCATTTACGCCGCTAGGCTAACACCAACAGAAGTACTGTCATTTACGCCGCTAGGCTAACACCAACAGAAGTACTGTCATTTACGCCGCTAGGCTAACACCAACAGAAGTACTGTCATTTACGCCGCTAGGCTAACACCAACAGAAGTACTGTCATTTACGCCGCTAGGCTAACACCAACAGAGGTACTGTCATTTACGCCGCTAGGCTAACACCAACAGAGGTACTGTCATTTACTCCGCTAGGCTAACACCAACAGAGGTACTGTCATTTACTCCGCTAGGCTAACACCAACAGAGGTACTGTCATTTACTCCGCTAGGCTAACACCAACAGAGGTACTGTCATTTACTCCGCTAGGCTAACACCAACAGAGGTACTGTCATTTACTCCGCTAGGCTAACACCAACAGAGGTACTGTCATTTACATCGCTAGGCTAACACCAACAGAGGTACTGTCATTTACTCCGCTAGGCTAACACCAACAGAAGTACTGTCATTTACTCCGCTAGGCTAACACCAACAGAAGTACTGTCATTTACTCCGCTAGGCTAACACCAACAGAAGTACTGTCATTTACTCCGCTAGGCTAACACCAACAGAGGTACTGTCATTTACTCCGCTAGGCTAACACCAACAGAAGTACTGTCATTTACTCCGCTAGGCTAACACCAACAGAAGTACTGTCATTTACTCCGCTAGGCTAACACCAACAGAAGTACTGTCATTTACTCCGCTAGGCTAACACCAACAGAGGTACTGTCATTTACGCCGCTAGGCTAACACCAACAGAGGTACTGTCATTTACTCCGCTAGGCTAACACCAACAGAGGTACTGTCATTTACTCCGCTAGGCTAACACCAACAGAGGTACTGTCATTTACTCCGCTAGGCTAACACCAACAGAGGTACTGTCATTTACTCCGCTAGGCTAACACCAACAGAGGTACTGTCATTTACTCCGCTAGGCTAACACCAACAGAGGTACTGTCATTTACTCCGCTAGGCTAACACCAACAGAGGTACTGTCATTTACTCCGCTAGGCTAACACCAACAGAGGTACTGTCATTTACATCGCTAGGCTAACACCAACAGAGGTACTGTCATTTACTCCGCTAGGCTAACACCAACAGAAGTACTGTCATTTACTCCGCTAGGCTAACACCAACAGAAGTACTGTCATTTACTCCGCTAGGCTAACACCAACAGAAGTACTGTCATTTACTCCGCTAGGCTAACACCAACAGAGGTACTGTCATTTACTCCGCTAGGCTAACACCAACAGAGGTACTGTCATTTACTCCGCTAGGCTAACACCAACAGAGGTACTGTCATTTACTCCGCTAGGCTAACACCAACAGAGGTACTGTCATTTACTCCGCTAGGCTAACACCAACAGAAGTACTGTCATTTACGCCGCTAGGCTAACACCAACAGAAGTACTGTCATTTACGCCGCTAGGCTAACACCAACAGAAGTACTGTCATTTACGCCGCTAGGCTAACACCAACAGAAGTACTGTCATTTACGCCGCTAGGCTAACACCAACAGAAGTACTGTCATTTACGCCGCTAGGCTAACACCAACAGAAGTACTGTCATTTACTCCGCTAGGCTAACACCAACAGAAGTACTGTCATTTACTCCGCTAGGCTAACACCAACAGAAGTACTGTCATTTACTCCGCTAGGCTAACACCAACAGAAGTACTGTCATTTACGCCGCTAGGCTAACACCAACAGAAGTACTGTCATTTACGCCGCTAGGCTAACACCAACAGAAGTACTGTCATTTACGCCGCTAGGCTAACACCAACAGAAGTACTGTCATTTACGCCGCTAGGCTAACACCAACAGAAGTACTGTCATTTACGCCGCTAGGCTAACACCAACAGAAGTACTGTCATTTACGCCGCTAGGCTAACACCAACAGAAGTACTGTCATTTACGCCGCTAGGCTAACACCAACAGAAGTACTGTCATTTACGCCGCTAGGCTAACACCAACAGAAGTACTGTCATTTACGCCGCTAGGCTAACACCAACAGAGGTACTGTCATTTACGCCGCTAGGCTAACACCAACAGAGGTACTGTCATTTACTCCGCTAGGCTAACACCAACAGAGGTACTGTCATTTACATCGCTAGGCTAACACCAACAGAGGTACTGTCATTTACTCCGCTAGGCTAACACCAACAGAAGTACTGTCATTTACTCCGCTAGGCTAACACCAACAGAAGTACTGTCATTTACTCCGCTAGGCTAACACCAACAGAAGTACTGTCATTTACTCCGCTAGGCTAACACCAACAGAGGTACTGTCATTTACTCCGCTAGGCTAACACCAACAGAAGTACTGTCATTTACTCCGCTAGGCTAACACCAACAGAAGTACTGTCATTTACTCCGCTAGGCTAACACCAACAGAAGTACTGTCATTTACTCCGCTAGGCTAACACCAACAGAGGTACTGTCATTTACGCCGCTAGGCTAACACCAACAGAGGTACTGTCATTTACTCCGCTAGGCTAACACCAACAGAGGTACTGTCATTTACTCCGCTAGGCTAACACCAACAGAGGTACTGTCATTTACTCCGCTAGGCTAACACCAACAGAGGTACTGTCATTTACTCCGCTAGGCTAACACCAACAGAGGTACTGTCATTTACTCCGCTAGGCTAACACCAACAGAGGTACTGTCATTTACTCCGCTAGGCTAACACCAACAGAGGTACTGTCATTTACTCCGCTAGGCTAACACCAACAGAGGTACTGTCATTTACATCGCTAGGCTAACACCAACAGAGGTACTGTCATTTACTCCGCTAGGCTAACACCAACAGAAGTACTGTCATTTACTCCGCTAGGCTAACACCAACAGAAGTACTGTCATTTACTCCGCTAGGCTAACACCAACAGAAGTACTGTCATTTACTCCGCTAGGCTAACACCAACAGAGGTACTGTCATTTACTCCGCTAGGCTAACACCAACAGAGGTACTGTCATTTACTCCGCTAGGCTAACACCAACAGAGGTACTGTCATTTACTCCGCTAGGCTAACACCAACAGAGGTACTGTCATTTACTCCGCTAGGCTAACACCAACAGAAGTACTGTCATTTACGCCGCTAGGCTAACACCAACAGAAGTACTGTCATTTACGCCGCTAGGCTAACACCAACAGAAGTACTGTCATTTACGCCGCTAGGCTAACACCAACAGAAGTACTGTCATTTACGCCGCTAGGCTAACACCAACAGAAGTACTGTCATTTACGCCGCTAGGCTAACACCAACAGAAGTACTGTCATTTACGCCGCTAGGCTAACACCAACAGAAGTACTGTCATTTACGCCGCTAGGCTAACACCAACAGAAGTACTGTCATTTACTCCGCTAGGCTAACACCAACAGAAGTACTGTCATTTACTCCGCTAGGCTAACACCAACAGAAGTACTGTCATTTACTCCGCTAGGCTAACACCAACAGAAGTACTGTCATTTACGCCGCTAGGCTAACACCAACAGAAGTACTGTCATTTACGCCGCTAGGCTAACACCAACAGAAGTACTGTCATTTACGCCGCTAGGCTAACACCAACAGAAGTACTGTCATTTACGCCGCTAGGCTAACACCAACAGAAGTACTGTCATTTACGCCGCTAGGCTAACACCAACAGAAGTACTGTCATTTACGCCGCTAGGCTAACACCAACAGAAGTACTGTCATTTACGCCGCTAGGCTAACACCAACAGAAGTACTGTCATTTACGCCGCTAGGCTAACACCAACAGAAGTACTGTCATTTACGCCGCTAGGCTAACACCAACAGAGGTACTGTCATTTACGCCGCTAGGCTAACACCAACAGAGGTACTGTCATTTACTCCGCTAGGCTAACACCAACAGAGGTACTGTCATTTACTCCGCTAGGCTAACACCAACAGAAGTACTGTCATTTACGCCGCTAGGCTAACACCAACAGAGGTACTGTCATTTACTCCGCTAGGCTAACACCAACAGAGGTACTGTCATTTACGCCGCTAGGCTAACACCAACAGAGGTACTGTCATTTACTCCGCTAGGCTAACACCAACAGAGGTACTGTCATTTACTCCGCTAGGCTAACACCAACAGAGGTACTGTCATTTACTCCGCTAGGCTAACACCAACAGAGGTACTGTCATTTACTCCGCTAGGCTAACACCAACAGAGGTACTGTCATTTACTCCGCTAGGCTAACACCAACAGAGGTACTGTCATTTACATCGCTAGGCTAACACCAACAGAGGTACTGTCATTTACTCCGCTAGGCTAACACCAACAGAAGTACTGTCATTTACTCCGCTAGGCTAACACCAACAGAAGTACTGTCATTTACTCCGCTAGGCTAACACCAACAGAAGTACTGTCATTTACTCTGCTAGGCTAACACCAACAGAAGTACTGTCATTTACTCCGCTAGGCTAACACCAACAGAGGTACTGTCATTTACTCCGCTAGGCTAACACCAACAGAAGTACTGTCATTTACTCCGCTAGGCTAACACCAACAGAAGTACTGTCATTTACTCCGCTAGGCTAACACCAACAGAAGTACTGTCATTTACTCCGCTAGGCTAACACCAACAGAAGTACTGTCATTTACGCCGCTAGGCTAACACCAACAGAGGTACTGTCATTTACTCCGCTAGGCTAACACCAACAGAGGTACTGTCATTTACGCCGCTAGGCTAACACCAACAGAGGTACTGTCATTTACTCCGCTAGGCTAACACCAACAGAGGTACTGTCATTTACTCCGCTAGGCTAACACCAACAGAGGTACTGTCATTTACTCCGCTAGGCTAACACCAACAGAGGTACTGTCATTTACTCCGCTAGGCTAACACCAACAGAGGTACTGTCATTTACTCCGCTAGGCTAACACCAACAGAGGTACTGTCATTTACGCCGCTAGGCTAACACCAACAGAGGTACTGTCATTTACGCCGCTAGGCTAACACCAACAGAGGTACTGTCATTTACTCCGCTAGGCTAACACCAACAGAGGTACTGTCATTTACTCCGCTAGGCTAACACCAACAGAGGTACTGTCATTTACTCCGCTAGGCTAACACCAACAGAGGTACTGTCATTTACTCCGCTAGGCTAACACCAACAGAGGTACTGTCATTTACTCCGCTAGGCTAACACCAACAGAGGTACTGTCATTTACTCCGCTAGGCTAACACCAACAGAGGTACTGTCATTTACTCCGCTAGGCTAACACCAACAGAGGTACTGTCATTTACTCCGCTAGGCTAACACCAACAGAGGTACTGTCATTTACTCCGCTAGGCTAACACCAACAGAGGTACTGTCATTTACTCCGCTAGGCTAACACCAACAGAGGTACTGTCATTTACATTGCTAGGCTAACACCAACAGAGGTACTGTCATTTACTCCGCTAGGCTAACACCAACAGAAGTACTGTCATTTACTCCGCTAGGCTAACACCAACAGAAGTACTGTCATTTACTCCGCTAGGCTAACACCAACAGAAGTACTGTCATTTACTCCGCTAGGCTAACACCAACAGAAGTACTGTCATTTACTCCGCTAGGCTAACACCAACAGAGGTACTGTCATTTACTCCGCTAGGCTAACACCAACAGAAGTACTGTCATTTACTCCGCTAGGCTAACACCAACAGAAGTACTGTCATTTACTCCGCTAGGCTAACACCAACAGAAGTACTGTCATTTACTCCGCTAGGCTAACACCAACAGAAGTACTGTCATTTACGCCGCTAGGCTAACACCAACAGAGGTACTGTCATTTACTCCGCTAGGCTAACACCAACAGAGGTACTGTCATTTACGCCGCTAGGCTAACACCAACAGAGGTACTGTCATTTACGCCGCTAGGCTAACACCAACAGAGGTACTGTCATTTACTCCGCTAGGCTAACACCAACAGAGGTACTGTCATTTACTCCGCTAGGCTAACACCAACAGAGGTACTGTCATTTACATCGCTAGGCTAACACCAACAGAGGTACTGTCATTTACTCCGCTAGGCTAACACCAACAGAAGTACTGTCATTTACTCCGCTAGGCTAACACCAACAGAAGTACTGTCATTTACTCCGCTAGGCTAACACCAACAGAAGTACTGTCATTTACTCCGCTAGGCTAACACCAACAGAAGTACTGTCATTTACTCCGCTAGGCTAACACCAACAGAGGTACTGTCATTTACTCCGCTAGGCTAACACCAACAGAAGTACTGTCATTTACTCCGCTAGGCTAACACCAACAGAAGTACTGTCATTTACTCCGCTAGGCTAACACCAACAGAAGTACTGTCATTTACTCCGCTAGGCTAACACCAACAGAAGTACTGTCATTTACTCCGCTAGGCTAACACCAACAGAAGTACTGTCATTTACGCCGCTAGGCTAACACCAACAGAGGTACTGTCATTTACTCCGCTAGGCTAACACCAACAGAGGTACTGTCATTTACGCCGCTAGGCTAACACCAACAGAGGTACTGTCATTTACGCCGCTAGGCTAACACCAACAGAGGTACTGTCATTTACTCCGCTAGGCTAACACCAACAGAGGTACTGTCATTTACTCCGCTAGGCTAACACCAACAGAGGTACTGTCATTTACTCCGCTAGGCTAACACCAACAGAGGTACTGTCATTTACTCCGCTAGGCTAACACCAACAGAGGTACTGTCATTTACTCCGCTAGGCTAACACCAACAGAGGTACTGTCATTTACATCGCTAGGCTAACACCAACAGAGGTACTGTCATTTACTCCGCTAGGCTAACACCAACAGAAGTACTGTCATTTACTCCGCTAGGCTAACACCAACAGAAGTACTGTCATTTACTCCGCTAGGCTAACACCAACAGAAGTACTGTCATTTACTCCGCTAGGCTAACACCAACAGAGGTACTGTCATTTACTCCGCTAGGCTAACACCAACAGAGGTACTGTCATTTACTCCGCTAGGCTAACACCAACAGAGGTACTGTCATTTACTCCGCTAGGCTAACACCAACAGAAGTACTGTCATTTACGCCGCTAGGCTAACACCAACAGAAGTACTGTCATTTACGCCGCTAGGCTAACACCAACAGAAGTACTGTCATTTACGCCGCTAGGCTAACACCAACAGAAGTACTGTCATTTACGCCGCTAGGCTAACACCAACAGAAGTACTGTCATTTACGCCGCTAGGCTAACACCAACAGAAGTACTGTCATTTACGCCGCTAGGCTAACACCAACAGAAGTACTGTCATTTACGCCGCTAGGCTAACACCAACAGAAGTACTGTCATTTACGCCGCTAGGCTAACACCAACAGAAGTACTGTCATTTACGCCGCTAGGCTAACACCAACAGAGGTACTGTCATTTACGCCGCTAGGCTAACACCAACAGAGGTACTGTCATTTACGCCGCTAGGCTAACACCAACAGAGGTACTGTCATTTACTCCGCTAGGCTAACACCAACAGAGGTACTGTCATTTACTCCGCTAGGCTAACACCAACAGAGGTACTGTCATTTACTCCGCTAGGCTAACACCAACAGAGGTACTGTCATTTACTCCGCTAGGCTAACACCAACAGAGGTACTGTCATTTACTCCGCTAGGCTAACACCAACAGAGGTACTGTCATTTACATCGCTAGGCTAACACCAACAGAGGTACTGTCATTTACTCCGCTAGGCTAACACCAACAGAAGTACTGTCATTTACTCCGCTAGGCTAACACCAACAGAAGTACTGTCATTTACTCCGCTAGGCTAACACCAACAGAAGTACTGTCATTTACTCCGCTAGGCTAACACCAACAGAGGTACTGTCATTTACTCCGCTAGGCTAACACCAACAGAGGTACTGTCATTTACTCCGCTAGGCTAACACCAACAGAGGTACTGTCATTTACTCCGCTAGGCTAACACCAACAGAAGTACTGTCATTTACGCCGCTAGGCTAACACCAACAGAAGTACTGTCATTTACGCCGCTAGGCTAACACCAACAGAAGTACTGTCATTTACGCCGCTAGGCTAACACCAACAGAAGTACTGTCATTTACGCCGCTAGGCTAACACCAACAGAAGTACTGTCATTTACGCCGCTAGGCTAACACCAACAGAAGTACTGTCATTTACGCCGCTAGGCTAACACCAACAGAAGTACTGTCATTTACGCCGCTAGGCTAACACCAACAGAAGTACTGTCATTTACGCCGCTAGGCTAACACCAACAGAAGTACTGTCATTTACGCCGCTAGGCTAACACCAACAGAAGTACTGTCATTTACGCCGCTAGGCTAACACCAACAGAAGTACTGTCATTTACGCCGCTAGGCTAACACCAACAGAGGTACTGTCATTTACGCCGCTAGGCTAACACCAACAGAGGTACTGTCATTTACTCCGCTAGGCTAACACCAACAGAGGTACTGTCATTTACTCCGCTAGGCTAACACCAACAGAGGTACTGTCATTTACTCCGCTAGGCTAACACCAACAGAGGTACTGTCATTTACTCCGCTAGGCTAACACCAACAGAGGTACTGTCATTTACTCCGCTAGGCTAACACCAACAGAGGTACTGTCATTTACGCCGCTAGGCTAACACCAACAGAAGTACTGTCATTTACGCCGCTAGGCTAACACCAACAGAAGTACTGTCATTTACGCCGCTAGGCTAACACCAACAGAAGTACTGTCATTTACGCCGCTAGGCTAACACCAACAGAGGTACTGTCATTTACGCCGCTAGGCTAACACCAACAGAGGTACTGTCATTTACTCCGCTAGGCTAACACCAACAGAGGTACTGTCATTTACTCCGCTAGGCTAACACCAACAGAGGTACTGTCATTTACTCCGCTAGGCTAACACCAACAGAGGTACTGTCATTTACTCCGCTAGGCTAACACCAACAGAGGTACTGTCATTTACATCGCTAGGCTAACACCAACAGAGGTACTGTCATTTACTCCGCTAGGCTAACACCAACAGAAGTACTGTCATTTACTCCGCTAGGCTAACACCAACAGAAGTACTGTCATTTACTCCGCTAGGCTAACACCAACAGAAGTACTGTCATTTACTCCGCTAGGCTAACACCAACAGAGGTACTGTCATTTACTCCGCTAGGCTAACACCAACAGAAGTACTGTCATTTACTCCGCTAGGCTAACACCAACAGAAGTACTGTCATTTACTCCGCTAGGCTAACACCAACAGAAGTACTGTCATTTACTCCGCTAGGCTAACACCAACAGAGGTACTGTCATTTACTCCGCTAGGCTAACACCAACAGAGGTACTGTCATTTACTCCGCTAGGCTAACACCAACAGAGGTACTGTCATTTACTCCGCTAGGCTAACACCAACAGAGGTACTGTCATTTACATCGCTAGGCTAACACCAACAGAGGTACTGTCATTTACTCCGCTAGGCTAACACCAACAGAAGTACTGTCATTTACTCCGCTAGGCTAACACCAACAGAAGTACTGTCATTTACTCCGCTAGGCTAACACCAACAGAAGTACTGTCATTTACTCCGCTAGGCTAACACCAACAGAGGTACTGTCATTTACTCCGCTAGGCTAACACCAACAGAGGTACTGTCATTTACTCCGCTAGGCTAACACCAACAGAGGTACTGTCATTTACTCCGCTAGGCTAACACCAACAGAGGTACTGTCATTTACTCCGCTAGGCTAACACCAACAGAAGTACTGTCATTTACGCCGCTAGGCTAACACCAACAGAAGTACTGTCATTTACGCCGCTAGGCTAACACCAACAGAAGTACTGTCATTTACGCCGCTAGGCTAACACCAACAGAAGTACTGTCATTTACGCCGCTAGGCTAACACCAACAGAAGTACTGTCATTTACGCCGCTAGGCTAACACCAACAGAAGTACTGTCATTTACGCCGCTAGGCTAACACCAACAGAAGTACTGTCATTTACGCCGCTAGGCTAACACCAACAGAAGTACTGTCATTTACTCCGCTAGGCTAACACCAACAGAAGTACTGTCATTTACTCCGCTAGGCTAACACCAACAGAAGTACTGTCATTTACTCCGCTAGGCTAACACCAACAGAAGTACTGTCATTTACGCCGCTAGGCTAACACCAACAGAAGTACTGTCATTTACTCCGCTAGGCTAACACCAACAGAAGTACTGTCATTTACGCCGCTAGGCTAACACCAACAGAAGTACTGTCATTTACGCCGCTAGGCTAACACCAACAGAAGTACTGTCATTTACTCCGCTAGGCTAACACCAACAGAAGTACTGTCATTTACTCCGCTAGGCTAACACCAACAGAAGTACTGTCATTTACTCCGCTAGGCTAACACCAACAGAGGTACTGTCATTTACTCCGCTAGGCTAACACCAACAGAGGTACTGTCATTTACTCCGCTAGGCTAACACCAACAGAGGTACTGTCATTTACTCCGCTAGGCTAACACCAACAGAGGTACTGTCATTTACTCCGCTAGGCTAACACCAACAGAGGTACTGTCATTTACTCCGCTAGGCTAACACCAACAGAGGTACTGTCATTTACTCCGCTAGGCTAACACCAACAGAAGTACTGTCATTTACTCCGCTAGGCTAACACCAACAGAAGTACTGTCATTTACGCCGCTAGGCTAACACCAACAGAAGTACTGTCATTTACGCCGCTAGGCTAACACCAACAGAAGTACTGTCATTTACGCCGCTAGGCTAACACCAACAGAAGTACTGTCATTTACGCCGCTAGGCTAACACCAACAGAAGTACTGTCATTTACGCCGCTAGGCTAACACCAACAGAAGTACTGTCATTTACGCCGCTAGGCTAACACCAACAGAAGTACTGTCATTTACGCCGCTAGGGTAACACCAACAGAAGTACTGTCATTTACGCCGCTAGGCTAACACCAACAGAAGTACTGTCATTTACGCCGCTAGGCTAACACCAACAGAAGTACTGTCATTTACTCCGCTAGGCTAACACCAACAGAAGTACTGTCATTTACGCCGCTAGGCTAACACCAACAGAAGTACTGTCATTTACGCCGCTAGGCTAACACCAACAGAAGTACTGTCATTTACGCCGCTAGGCTAACACCAACAGAAGTACTGTCATTTACGCCGCTAGGCTAACACCAACAGAAGTACTGTCATTTACGCCGCTAGGCTAACACCAACAGAAGTACTGTCATTTACGCCGCTAGGCTAACACCAACAGAAGTACTGTCATTTACGCCGCTAGGCTAACACCAACAGAAGTACTGTCATTTACGCCGCTAGGCTAACACCAACAGAAGTACTGTCATTTACGCCGCTAGGCTAACACCAACAGAAGTACTGTCATTTACGCCGCTAGGCTAACACCAACAGAAGTACTGTCATTTACGCCGCTAGGCTAACACCAACAGAAGTACTGTCATTTACGCCGCTAGGGTAACACCAACAGAAGTACTGTCATTTACGCCGCTAGGCTAACACCAACAGAAGTACTGTCATTTACGCCGCTAGGCTAACACCAACAGAAGTACTGTCATTTACTCCGCTAGGCTAACACCAACAGAAGTACTGTCATTTACGCCGCTAGGCTAACACCAACAGAAGTACTGTCATTTACGCCGCTAGGCTAACACCAACAGAAGTACTGTCATTTACGCCGCTAGGCTAACACCAACAGAAGTACTGTCATTTACGCCGCTAGGCTAACACCAACAGAAGTACTGTCATTTACGCCGCTAGGCTAACACCAACAGAAGTACTGTCATTTACGCCGCTAGGCTAACACCAACAGAAGTACTGTCATTTACTCCGCTAGGCTAACACCAACAGAAGTACTGTCATTTACTCCGCTAGGCTAACACCAACAGAAGTACTGTCATTTACTCCGCTAGGCTAACACCAACAGAAGTACTGTCATTTACTCCGCTAGGCTAACACCAACAGAAGTACTGTCATTTACGCCGCTAGGCTAACACCAACAGAAGTACTGTCATTTACGCCGCTAGGCTAACACCAACAGAAGTACTGTCATTTACGCCGCTAGGCTAACACCAACAGAAGTACTGTCATTTACGCCGCTAGGCTAACACCAACAGAAGTACTGTCATTTACGCCGCTAGGCTAACACCAACAGAAGTACTGTCATTTACGCCGCTAGGCTAACACCAACAGAAGTACTGTCATTTACGCCGCTAGGCTAACACCAACAGAAGTACTGTCATTTACGCCGCTAGGCTAACACCAACAGAAGTACTGTCATTTACGCCGCTAGGCTAACACCAACAGAAGTACTGTCATTTACGCCGCTAGGCTAACACCAACAGAAGTACTGTCATTTACGCCGCTAGGCTAACACCAACAGAAGTACTGTCATTTACGCCGCTAGGCTAACACCAACAGAAGTACTGTCATTTACGCCGCTAGGCTAACACCAACAGAAGTACTGTCATTTACTCCGCTAGGCTAACACCAACAGAAGTACTGTCATTTACGCCGCTAGGCTAACACCAACAGAAGTACTGTCATTTACTCCGCTAGGCTAACACCAACAGAAGTACTGTCATTTACTCCGCTAGGCTAACACCAACAGAAGTACTGTCATTTACTCCGCTAGGCTAACACCAACAGAAGTACTGTCATTTACTCCGCTAGGCTAACACCAACAGAAGTACTGTCATTTACGCCGCTAGGCTAACACCAACAGAAGTACTGTCATTTACTCCGCTAGGCTAACACCAACAGAAGTACTGTCATTTACGCCGCTAGGCTAACACCAACAGAAGTACTGTCATTTACGCCGCTAGGCTAACACCAACAGAAGTACTGTCATTTACGCCGCTAGGCTAACACCAACAGAAGTACTGTCATTTACGCCGCTAGGCTAACACCAACAGAAGTACTGTCATTTACTCCGCTAGGCTAACACCAACAGAAGTACTGTCATTTACTCCGCTAGGCTAACACCAACAGAAGTACTGTCATTTACTCCGCTAGGCTAACACCAACAGAAGTACTGTCATTTACTCCGCTAGGCTAACACCAACAGAAGTACTGTCATTTACTCCGCTAGGCTAACACCAACAGAAGTACTGTCATTTACTCCGCTAGGCTAACACCAACAGAAGTACTGTCATTTACTCCGCTAGGCTAACACCAACAGAAGTACTGTCATTTACTCCGCTAGGCTAACACCAACAGAAGTACTGTCATTTACTCCGCTAGGCTAACACCAACAGAAGTACTGTCATTTACTCCGCTAGGCTAACACCAACAGAAGTACTGTCATTTACTCCGCTAGGCTAACACCAACAGAGGTACTGTCATTTACTCCGCTAGGCTAACACCAACAGAGGTACTGTCATTTACTCCGCTAGGCTAACACCAACAGAGGTACTGTCATTTACTCCGCTAGGCTAACACCAACAGAGGTACTGTCATTTACTCCGCTAGGCTAACACCAACAGAGGTACTGTCATTTACTCCGCTAGGCTAACACCAACAGAGGTACTGTCATTTACTCCGCTAGGCTAACACCAACAGAGGTACTGTCATTTACTCCGCTAGGCTAACACCAACAGAGGTACTGTCATTTACTCCGCTAGGCTAACACCAACAGAGGTACTGTCATTTACATCGCTAGGCTAACACCAACAGAGGTACTGTCATTTACTCCGCTAGGCTAACACCAACAGAGGTACTGTCATTTACTCCGCTAGGCTAACACCAACAGAGGTACTGTCATTTACTCCGCTAGGCTAACACCAACAGAAGTACTGTCATTTACTCCGCTAGGCTAACACCAACAGAAGTACTGTCATTTACTCCGCTAGGCTAACACCAACAGAGGTACTGTCATTTACTCCGCTAGGCTAACACCAACAGAGGTACTGTCATTTACTCCGCTAGGCTAACACCAACAGAGGTACTGTCATTTACTCCGCTAGGCTAACACCAACAGAGGTACTGTCATTTACTCCGCTAGGCTAACACCAACAGAGGTACTGTCATTTACTCCGCTAGGCTAACACCAACAGAGGTACTGTCATTTACTCCGCTAGGCTAACACCAACAGAAGTACTGTCATTTACTCCGCTAGGCTAACACCAACAGAAGTACTGTCATTTACGCCGCTAGGCTAACACCAACAGAAGTACTGTCATTTACGCCGCTAGGCTAACACCAACAGAAGTACTGTCATTTACGCCGCTAGGCTAACACCAACAGAAGTACTGTCATTTACGCCGCTAGGCTAACACCAACAGAAGTACTGTCATTTACGCCGCTAGGCTAACACCAACAGAAGTACTGTCATTTACGCCGCTAGGCTAACACCAACAGAAGTACTGTCATTTACGCCGCTAGGGTAACACCAACAGAAGTACTGTCATTTACGCCGCTAGGCTAACACCAACAGAAGTACTGTCATTTACGCCGCTAGGCTAACACCAACAGAAGTACTGTCATTTACTCCGCTAGGCTAACACCAACAGAAGTACTGTCATTTACGCCGCTAGGCTAACACCAACAGAAGTACTGTCATTTACGCCGCTAGGCTAACACCAACAGAAGTACTGTCATTTACGCCGCTAGGCTAACACCAACAGAAGTACTGTCATTTACGCCGCTAGGCTAACACCAACAGAAGTACTGTCATTTACGCCGCTAGGCTAACACCAACAGAAGTACTGTCATTTACGCCGCTAGGCTAACACCAACAGAAGTACTGTCATTTACTCCGCTAGGCTAACACCAACAGAAGTACTGTCATTTACTCCGCTAGGCTAACACCAACAGAAGTACTGTCATTTACTCCGCTAGGCTAACACCAACAGAAGTACTGTCATTTACTCCGCTAGGCTAACACCAACAGAAGTACTGTCATTTACGCCGCTAGGCTAACACCAACAGAAGTACTGTCATTTACGCCGCTAGGCTAACACCAACAGAAGTACTGTCATTTACGCCGCTAGGCTAACACCAACAGAAGTACTGTCATTTACGCCGCTAGGCTAACACCAACAGAAGTACTGTCATTTACGCCGCTAGGCTAACACCAACAGAAGTACTGTCATTTACGCCGCTAGGCTAACACCAACAGAAGTACTGTCATTTACGCCGCTAGGCTAACACCAACAGAAGTACTGTCATTTACGCCGCTAGGCTAACACCAACAGAAGTACTGTCATTTACGCCGCTAGGCTAACACCAACAGAAGTACTGTCATTTACGCCGCTAGGCTAACACCAACAGAAGTACTGTCATTTACGCCGCTAGGCTAACACCAACAGAAGTACTGTCATTTACTCCGCTAGGCTAACACCAACAGAAGTACTGTCATTTACTCCGCTAGGCTAACACCAACAGAAGTACTGTCATTTACTCCGCTAGGCTAACACCAACAGAAGTACTGTCATTTACTCCGCTAGGCTAACACCAACAGAAGTACTGTCATTTACTCCGCTAGGCTAACACCAACAGAAGTACTGTCATTTACTCCGCTAGGCTAACACCAACAGAAGTACTGTCATTTACGCCGCTAGGCTAACACCAACAGAAGTACTGTCATTTACGCCGCTAGGCTAACACCAACAGAAGTACTGTCATTTACGCCGCTAGGCTAACACCAACAGAAGTACTGTCATTTACGCCGCTAGGCTAACACCAACAGAAGTACTGTCATTTACGCCGCTAGGCTAACACCAACAGAAGTACTGTCATTTACGCCGCTAGGCTAACACCAACAGAAGTACTGTCATTTACGCCGCTAGGCTAACACCAACAGAAGTACTGTCATTTACGCCGCTAGGCTAACACCAACAGAAGTACTGTCATTTACGCCGCTAGGCTAACACCAACAGAAGTACTGTCATTTACGCCGCTAGGCTAACACCAACAGAAGTACTGTCATTTACGCCGCTAGGCTAACACCAACAGAAGTACTGTCATTTACGCCGCTAGGCTAACACCAACAGAAGTACTGTCATTTACTCCGCTAGGCTAACACCAACAGAAGTACTGTCATTTACGCCGCTAGGCTAACACCAACAGAAGTACTGTCATTTACTCCGCTAGGCTAACACCAACAGAAGTACTGTCATTTACTCCGCTAGGCTAACACCAACAGAAGTACTGTCATTTACTCCGCTAGGCTAACACCAACAGAAGTACTGTCATTTACTCCGCTAGGCTAACACCAACAGAAGTACTGTCATTTACGCCGCTAGGCTAACACCAACAGAAGTACTGTCATTTACTCCGCTAGGCTAACACCAACAGAAGTACTGTCATTTACGCCGCTAGGCTAACACCAACAGAAGTACTGTCATTTACGCCGCTAGGCTAACACCAACAGAAGTACTGTCATTTACGCCGCTAGGCTAACACCAACAGAAGTACTGTCATTTACGCCGCTAGGCTAACACCAACAGAAGTACTGTCATTTACTCCGCTAGGCTAACACCAACAGAAGTACTGTCATTTACTCCGCTAGGCTAACACCAACAGAAGTACTGTCATTTACTCCGCTAGGCTAACACCAACAGAAGTACTGTCATTTACTCCGCTAGGCTAACACCAACAGAAGTACTGTCATTTACTCCGCTAGGCTAACACCAACAGAAGTACTGTCATTTACTCCGCTAGGCTAACACCAACAGAAGTACTGTCATTTACTCCGCTAGGCTAACACCAACAGAAGTACTGTCATTTACTCCGCTAGGCTAACACCAACAGAAGTACTGTCATTTACTCCGCTAGGCTAACACCAACAGAAGTACTGTCATTTACTCCGCTAGGCTAACACCAACAGAAGTACTGTCATTTACTCCGCTAGGCTAACACCAACAGAAGTACTGTCATTTACTCCGCTAGGCTAACACCAACAGAGGTACTGTCATTTACTCCGCTAGGCTAACACCAACAGAGGTACTGTCATTTACTCCGCTAGGCTAACACCAACAGAGGTACTGTCATTTACTCCGCTAGGCTAACACCAACAGAGGTACTGTCATTTACTCCGCTAGGCTAACACCAACAGAGGTACTGTCATTTACATCGCTAGGCTAACACCAACAGAGGTACTGTCATTTACTCCGCTAGGCTAACACCAACAGAGGTACTGTCATTTACTCCGCTAGGCTAACACCAACAGAGGTACTGTCATTTACTCCGCTAGGCTAACACCAACAGAAGTACTGTCATTTACTCCGCTAGGCTAACACCAACAGAAGTACTGTCATTTACTCCGCTAGGCTAACACCAACAGAGGTACTGTCATTTACTCCGCTAGGCTAACACCAACAGAGGTACTGTCATTTACTCCGCTAGGCTAACACCAACAGAGGTACTGTCATTTACTCCGCTAGGCTAACACCAACAGAGGTACTGTCATTTACTCCGCTAGGCTAACACCAACAGAGGTACTGTCATTTACTCCGCTAGGCTAACACCAACAGAGGTACTGTCATTTACTCCGCTAGGCTAACACCAACAGAAGTACTGTCATTTACTCCGCTAGGCTAACACCAACAGAAGTACTGTCATTTACGCCGCTAGGCTAACACCAACAGAAGTACTGTCATTTACGCCGCTAGGCTAACACCAACAGAAGTACTGTCATTTACGCCGCTAGGCTAACACCAACAGAAGTACTGTCATTTACGCCGCTAGGCTAACACCAACAGAAGTACTGTCATTTACGCCGCTAGGCTAACACCAACAGAAGTACTGTCATTTACGCCGCTAGGCTAACACCAACAGAAGTACTGTCATTTACGCCGCTAGGGTAACACCAACAGAAGTACTGTCATTTACGCCGCTAGGCTAACACCAACAGAAGTACTGTCATTTACGCCGCTAGGCTAACACCAACAGAAGTACTGTCATTTACTCCGCTAGGCTAACACCAACAGAAGTACTGTCATTTACGCCGCTAGGCTAACACCAACAGAAGTACTGTCATTTACGCCGCTAGGCTAACACCAACAGAAGTACTGTCATTTACGCCGCTAGGCTAACACCAACAGAAGTACTGTCATTTACGCCGCTAGGCTAACACCAACAGAAGTACTGTCATTTACGCCGCTAGGCTAACACCAACAGAAGTACTGTCATTTACTCCGCTAGGCTAACACCAACAGAAGTACTGTCATTTACTCCGCTAGGCTAACACCAACAGAAGTACTGTCATTTACTCCGCTAGGCTAACACCAACAGAAGTACTGTCATTTACGCCGCTAGGCTAACACCAACAGAAGTACTGTCATTTACGCCGCTAGGCTAACACCAACAGAAGTACTGTCATTTACGCCGCTAGGCTAACACCAACAGAAGTACTGTCATTTACGCCGCTAGGCTAACACCAACAGAAGTACTGTCATTTACGCCGCTAGGCTAACACCAACAGAAGTACTGTCATTTACGCCGCTAGGCTAACACCAACAGAAGTACTGTCATTTACGCCGCTAGGCTAACACCAACAGAAGTACTGTCATTTACGCCGCTAGGCTAACACCAACAGAAGTACTGTCATTTACGCCGCTAGGCTAACACCAACAGAAGTACTGTCATTTACGCCGCTAGGCTAACACCAACAGAAGTACTGTCATTTACGCCGCTAGGCTAACACCAACAGAAGTACTGTCATTTACGCCGCTAGGCTAACACCAACAGAAGTACTGTCATTTACTCCGCTAGGCTAACACCAACAGAAGTACTGTCATTTACGCCGCTAGGCTAACACCAACAGAAGTACTGTCATTTACTCCGCTAGGCTAACACCAACAGAAGTACTGTCATTTACTCCGCTAGGCTAACACCAACAGAAGTACTGTCATTTACTCCGCTAGGCTAACACCAACAGAAGTACTGTCATTTACTCCGCTAGGCTAACACCAACAGAAGTACTGTCATTTACGCCGCTAGGCTAACACCAACAGAAGTACTGTCATTTACTCCGCTAGGCTAACACCAACAGAAGTACTGTCATTTACGCCGCTAGGCTAACACCAACAGAAGTACTGTCATTTACGCCGCTAGGCTAACACCAACAGAAGTACTGTCATTTACGCCGCTAGGCTAACACCAACAGAAGTACTGTCATTTACGCCGCTAGGCTAACACCAACAGAAGTACTGTCATTTACTCCGCTAGGCTAACACCAACAGAAGTACTGTCATTTACTCCGCTAGGCTAACACCAACAGAAGTACTGTCATTTACTCCGCTAGGCTAACACCAACAGAAGTACTGTCATTTACTCCGCTAGGCTAACACCAACAGAAGTACTGTCATTTACTCCGCTAGGCTAACACCAACAGAAGTACTGTCATTTACTCCGCTAGGCTAACACCAACAGAAGTACTGTCATTTACTCCGCTAGGCTAACACCAACAGAAGTACTGTCATTTACTCCGCTAGGCTAACACCAACAGAAGTACTGTCATTTACTCCGCTAGGCTAACACCAACAGAAGTACTGTCATTTACTCCGCTAGGCTAACACCAACAGAAGTACTGTCATTTACTCCGCTAGGCTAACACCAACAGAAGTACTGTCATTTACTCCGCTAGGCTAACACCAACAGAGGTACTGTCATTTACTCCGCTAGGCTAACACCAACAGAGGTACTGTCATTTACTCCGCTAGGCTAACACCAACAGAGGTACTGTCATTTACTCCGCTAGGCTAACACCAACAGAGGTACTGTCATTTACTCCGCTAGGCTAACACCAACAGAGGTACTGTCATTTACTCCGCTAGGCTAACACCAACAGAGGTACTGTCATTTACTCCGCTAGGCTAACACCAACAGAGGTACTGTCATTTACTCCGCTAGGCTAACACCAACAGAGGTACTGTCATTTACTCCGCTAGGCTAACACCAACAGAGGTACTGTCATTTACTCCGCTAGGCTAACACCAACAGAGGTACTGTCATTTACATCACTAGGCTAACACCAACAGAGGTACTGTCATTTACTCCGCTAGGCTAACACCAACAGAGGTACTGTCATTTACTCCGCTAGGCTAACACCAACAGAGGTACTGTCATTTACTCCGCTAGGCTAACACCAACAGAAGTACTGTCATTTACTCCGCTAGGCTAACACCAACAGAAGTACTGTCATTTACTCCGCTAGGCTAACACCAACAGAGGTACTGTCATTTACTCCGCTAGGCTAACACCAACAGAGGTACTGTCATTTACTCCGCTAGGCTAACACCAACAGAGGTACTGTCATTTACTCCGCTAGGCTAACACCAACAGAGGTACTGTCATTTACTCCGCTAGGCTAACACCAACAGAGGTACTGTCATTTACTCCGCTAGGCTAACACCAACAGAGGTACTGTCATTTACTCCGCTAGGCTAACACCAACAGAAGTACTGTCATTTACTCCGCTAGGCTAACACCAACAGAAGTACTGTCATTTACGCCGCTAGGCTAACACCAACAGAAGTACTGTCATTTACGCCGCTAGGCTAACACCAACAGAAGTACTGTCATTTACGCCGCTAGGCTAACACCAACAGAAGTACTGTCATTTACGCCGCTAGGCTAACACCAACAGAAGTACTGTCATTTACGCCGCTAGGCTAACACCAACAGAAGTACTGTCATTTACGCCGCTAGGCTAACACCAACAGAAGTACTGTCATTTACGCCGCTAGGGTAACACCAACAGAAGTACTGTCATTTACGCCGCTAGGCTAACACCAACAGAAGTACTGTCATTTACGCCGCTAGGCTAACACCAACAGAAGTACTGTCATTTACGCCGCTAGGGTAACACCAACAGAAGTACTGTCATTTACGCCGCTAGGCTAACACCAACAGAAGTACTGTCATTTACGCCGCTAGGCTAACACCAACAGAAGTACTGTCATTTACTCCGCTAGGCTAACACCAACAGAAGTACTGTCATTTACGCCGCTAGGCTAACACCAACAGAAGTACTGTCATTTACGCCGCTAGGCTAACACCAACAGAAGTACTGTCATTTACGCCGCTAGGCTAACACCAACAGAAGTACTGTCATTTACGCCGCTAGGCTAACACCAACAGAAGTACTGTCATTTACGCCGCTAGGCTAACACCAACAGAAGTACTGTCATTTACGCCGCTAGGCTAACACCAACAGAAGTACTGTCATTTACTCCGCTAGGCTAACACCAACAGAAGTACTGTCATTTACTCCGCTAGGCTAACACCAACAGAAGTACTGTCATTTACTCCGCTAGGCTAACACCAACAGAAGTACTGTCATTTACTCCGCTAGGCTAACACCAACAGAAGTACTGTCATTTACGCCGCTAGGCTAACACCAACAGAAGTACTGTCATTTACGCCGCTAGGCTAACACCAACAGAAGTACTGTCATTTACGCCGCTAGGCTAACACCAACAGAAGTACTGTCATTTACGCCGCTAGGCTAACACCAACAGAAGTACTGTCATTTACGCCGCTAGGCTAACACCAACAGAAGTACTGTCATTTACGCCGCTAGGCTAACACCAACAGAAGTACTGTCATTTACTCCGCTAGGGTAACACCAACAGAAGTACTGTCATTTACTCCGCTAGGCTAACACCAACAGAAGTACTGTCATTTACTCCGCTAGGCTAACACCAACAGAAGTACTGTCATTTACTCCGCTAGGCTAACACCAACAGAAGTACTGTCATTTACTCCGCTACGCTAACACCAACAGAAGTACTGTCATTTACGCCGCTAGGCTAACACCAACAGAAGTACTGTCATTTACGCCGCTAGGCTAACACCAACAGAAGTACTGTCATTTACGCCGCTAGGCTAACACCAACAGAAGTACTGTCATTTACGCCGCTAGGCTAACACCAACAGAAGTACTGTCATTTACGCCGCTAAGGCTAACACCAACAGAAGTACTGTCATTTACGCCGCTAGGCTAACACCAACAGAGGTACTGTCATTTACGCCGCTAGGCTAACACCAACAGAGGTACTGTCATTTACGCCGCTAGGCTAACACCAACAGAGGTACTGTCATTTACGCCGCTAGGCTAACACCAACAGAGGTACTGTCATTTACTCCGCTAGGCTAACACCAACAGAGGTACTGTCATTTACTCCGCTAGGCTAACACCAACAGAGGTACTGTCATTTACTCCGCTAGGCTAACACCAACAGAGGTACTGTCATTTACTCCGCTAGGCTAACACCAACAGAGGTACTGTCATTTACTCCGCTAGGCTAACACCAACAGAGGTACTGTCATTTACGCCGCTAGGCTAACACCAACAGAGGTACTGTCATTTACTCCGCTAGGCTAACACCAACAGAGGTACTGTCATTTACTCCGCTAGGCTAACACCAACAGAAGTACTGTCATTTACTCCGCTAGGCTAACACCAACAGAAGTACTGTCATTTACTCCGCTAGGCTAACACCAACAGAAGTACTGTCATTTACTCCGCTAGGCTAACACCAACAGAGGTACTGTCATTTACTCCGCTAGGCTAACACCAACAGAGGTACTGTCATTTACTCCGCTAGGCTAACACCAACAAGAGGTACTGTCATTTACTCCGCTAGGCTAACACCAACAGAAGTACTGTCATTCATGCTTCCGCTAGGCTAACACCAACAGAGGTACTGTCCATTCTACTCCGCTAGGCTAACACCAACAGAGGTACTGTCATCTCACTCCGCTAGGCTAACACCGACAGAGGTACTGTCATAGACTCCGCTAGGCTAGCACCAACAGAGGTACTGTCATTTACATCGCTAGGCTAACACCAACAGAGGTACTGTCATTTACTACCGCTAGGCTAACACCAACAGAGGTACTGTCATTTACTCCGCTAGGCTTAGCACCAACAGAAGCACTGTCATTTACTCCGCTAGGCTAACACCAACAGAAGTACTGTCATTTACTCCGCTAGGCTAACACCAACAGAAGTACTGTCATTTACTCCGCTAGGCTAACACCAACAGAGGTACTGTCATTTACTACCGCTAGGCTAGCACCAACAGAGGTACTGTCATTTACTCCGCTAGGCTAACACCAACAGAGGTACTGTCATTTACTCCGCTAGGCTAACACCAACAGAAGTACTGTCATTTACTCCGCTAGGCTAACACCAACAGAAGTACTGTCATTTACTCCGCTAGGCTAACACCAACAGAAGTACTGTCTCATTTACTCCGCTAGGCTAACACCAACAGAAGGTGCTGTCATTTACTCCGCTAGGCTAGCACCAACAGAAGTACTGTCATTTACGCGCCTGAGGCTAACGCCAACAGAAGTACTGTCATTTACGCCGCTAGGCTACCACCAAAGCAGAAAGAGAAGTACTGTCATTTACGCCGCTAGGCTAACACCAACAGAAGTACTGTCATTTACGCCGCTAGGCTAACACCAACAGAAGTACTGTCATTTACGCCGCTAGGGTAACACCAACAGAAGTACTGTCATTTGCTCCGCTAGGCTAACACCAACAGAAGTACTGTCATTTACTACCGCTAGGCTAACACCAACAGAAGTACTGTCATTTACTCCGCTAGGCTAACACCAACAGAAGTACTGTTCATTTACTCCGCTAGGCTTAACACCAACAGAAGTACTGTCAGTTTACTCCGCTAGGCTAACACCAACCGAAGCCTGCTGTCATTTACTCCGCTAGGCTAGACACCAACAGAAGTACTGTCATTTACGCCGCTAGGCTAAGCACCAACAGAAGTACTGTCATTTACGCCGCTAGGCTAACACCAACAGAAGTACTGTCATTTACGCCGCTAGGCTAACACCAAACAGAAGTACTGTCATTTACGCCGCTAGGCTAACACACAACAGAAGTACTGTCATTTACGCCGCTAGGCTAACACCAACAGAAGTACTGTCATTTACGCCGCTAGGCTCACACCAAACAGAAGTACTGTCACTTACGCCGCTAGGCTAACACCAACAGAAGTACTGTCATTTACGCCGCTAGGCTAACACCAACAGAAGTACTGTCATTTACGCCGCTAGGCTAACACCAACAGAAGTACTGTCATTTACGCCGCTAGGCTAACACCAACAGAAGTACTGGCATTTACTCCGCTAGGCTAACACCAACAGAAGTACTGTCATTTACGCCGCTAGGCTAACACCAAACAGAAGTACTGTCATTTACGCCGCTAGGCTAACACCAACAGAAGTAGCTGGTCATTTACTCCGCTAGGCTAACACCAACAGAAGTACTGTCACCATACGCCGCTAGGCTAACACCAACAGAAGTACTGTCATTTACGCCGCTAGGCTAACACCAACAGAAGTACTGTCATTTACGCCGCTAGGCTAACACCAAGCAGAAGTACTGTCATTTACGCCGCTAGGCTAACACCAACAGAAGTACTGTCATTTACGCCGCTAGGCTAACACCAACAGAAGTACTGTCATTTACGCCGCTAGGCTAACACCAACAGAAGTACTGTCATTTACGCCGCTAGGCTAACACCAACAGAAGTACTGTCATTTACGCCGCTAGGCTAACACCAACAGAAGTACTGTCATTTACTCCGCTAGGCTAACACCAACAGAAGTACTGTCATTTACTCCGCTAGGCTAACACCAACAGAAGTACTGTCATTTACTCCGCTAGGCTAACACCAACAGAAGTACTGTCATTTACTCCGCTAGGCTAACACCAACAGAAGTACTGTCACTTTCTACTCCGCTAGGCTAACACCAACAGAAGTACTGTCATTTACGCCGCTAGGCTAACACCAACACACGAAGTACTGTCATTTACGCCGCTAGGCTAACACCAACAGAAGTACTGTCATTTACGCCGCTAGGCTAACACCAACAGAAGTACTGTCATTTACGCCGCTAGGCTAACACCAACAGAAGTACTGTCATTTACGCCGCTAGGCTAACACCAACAGAAGTACTGTCATTAACGCCGACTAGGCTAACACCAACAGAAGTACTGTCATTTACGCCGCTAGGCTGACACCAACAGAAGTACTGCCATTTATCACGCCGCTAGGCTAACACCAACAGAAGTACTGTCATTTACGCCGCTAGGCTAACACCGAACAGAAGTACTGTCATTTACGCCGCTAGGCTAACACCAACAGAAGTACTGTCATTTACGCCGCTAGGCTAACACCAACAGAAGTACTGTCATTTACGCCGCTAGGCTAACACCAACAGAAGTACTGTCATTTACGCCGCTAGGCTAACACCCACAACAGAAGTACTGTCATTTACGCCGCTAGGCTAACACCAACAGAAGTACTGTCATTTACTCCGCTAGGCTAACACCAACAGAAGTACTGTCATTTACTCCGCTAGGCTAACACCAACAGAAGTACTGTCATTTACTCCGCTAGGCTAACACCAACAGAAGTACTGTCATTTACTCCGCTAGGCTAACACCAACAGAAGTACTGTCATTTACTCCGCTAGGCTAACACCAACAGAAGTACTGTCATTTACGCCGCTAGGCTAACACCAAACAGAAGTACTGTCATTTACGCCGCTAGGCTAACACCAACAGAATGTACTGTCATTTACGCCGCTAGGCTAACACCAACAGAAGTACTGTCATTTACGCCGCTAGGCTAACACCAACAGAAGTACTGTCATTTACGCCGCTAGGCTAACACCAACAGAAGTACTGTCATTTACGCCGCTAGGCTAACACCAACAGAAGTACTGTCGTTCACTCCGCTAGGCTAGACACCAACAGGAAGTACTGTCATTTACTCCGCTAGGCTAACACCAACAGAAGTACTGTCATTTACTCCGCTAGGCTAACACCAACAGAAGTACTGTCATTTACTCCGCTAGGCTAACACCAACAGAAGTACTGTCATTTACTCCGCTAGGCTAACACCAACAGAAGTACTGTGGCATTTTACGCCGCTAGGCTAACACCAACAGAAGTACTGTCATTTACGCCGCTAGGCTAACACCAACAGAAGTACTGTCATTTACGCCGCTAGGCTAACACCAACAGAAGTACTGTCATTTACGCCGCTAGGCTAACACCAACAGAAGTACTGTCATTTACGCCGCTAGGCTAACACCAACAGAAGTACTGTCATTTACGCCGCTAGGCTAACACCAACAGAAGTACTGTCATTTACTCCGCTAGGCTAACACCAACAGAAGTACTGTCATTTACTCCGCTAGGCTAACACCAACAGAAGTACTGTCATTTACTCCGCTAGGCTAACACCAACAGAAGTACTGTCATTTACTCCGCTAGGCTAACACCAACAGAAGTACTGTCATTTACTCCGCTAGGCTAACACCAACAGAAGTACTGTCATTTACTTCCGCTAGGCTAACACCAACAGAAGTACTGTCATTTACTCCGCTAGGCTAACACCAACAGAAGTACTGTCATTTACTCCGCTAGGCTAACACCAACAGAAGTACTGTCATTTACTCCGCTAGGCTAACACCAACAGAAGTACTGTCATTTACTCCGCTAGGCTAACACCAACAGAAGTACTGTCATTTACTCCAGCTAGGCTGACCACCAACAGAAGTACTGTCATTTACTCCGCTAGGCTAACACCAACAGAGGTACTGTCATTTACTCCGCTAGGCTAACACCAACAGAGGTACTGTCATTTACTCCGCTAGGCTAACACCAACAGAGGTACTGTCATTTACTCCGCTAGGCTAACACCAACAGAGGTACTGTCATTTACTCCGCTAGGCTAACACCTGACAGAGGTACTGTCATTTACTCCGCTAGGCTAACACCAACAGAGGTACTGTCATTGATTCCTCCGCTAGGCTAACACCAACAGAGGTACTGTCATTTACTCCGCTAGGCTAACACCAACAGAGGTACTGTCATTTACTCCGCTAGGCTAACACCAACAGAGGTACTGTCATTTACTCCGCTAGGCTAACACCAACAGAGGTACTGTCATTTACTCCGCTAGGCTAGACACGCAACAGAAGGTGCTGCCATTAACTCCGGCTAGGCTAAGTTCACTCAACAGAGGTACTGTCATTTACTCCGCTAGGCTAACACCAACAGAGGTACTGTCATTTACTCCGCTAGGCTAACACCAACAGAGGTACTGTCATTTACTCCGCTAGGCTAACACCAACAGAGGTACTGTCATTTACTCCGCTAGGCTGACACCAACAGAGGTACTGTCATTTACTCCGCTAGGCTAACACCAACAGAGGTACTGTCATTTACTCCGCTAGGCTAACACCAACAGAGGTACTGTCATTTACATCGCTAGGCTAACACCAACAGAGGTACTGTCATTTTGACATCGCTAGGCTAACACCAACAGAGGTACTGTCATTTACTCCGCTAGGCTAACACCAACAGAGGTACTGTCATTTACTCCGCTAGGCTAACACCAAACAGAAGTACTGTCATTTACTCCGCTAGGCTAACACCAACAGAGGTACTGTCATTTACTCCGCTAGGCGTAACACCAACAGAGGTACTGTCATTTACTCCGCTAGGCTAACACCTTGACAGAAGTACTGTCATTTACTCCGCTAGGCTAACACCAACAGAGGTACTGTCATTTACTCCGCTAGGCTAACACCAACAGAGGTACTGTCATTTACTCCGCTAGGCTAACACCAACAGAAGTACTGTCATTTACTCCGCTAGGCTAACACCAACAGAGGTACTGTCATTTACTCCGCTAGGCTAACATCCAACAGAGGTACTGTCATTTACTCCGCTAGGCTAACACCAACAGAAGTACTGTCATTTACTCCGCTAGGCTAACACCAACAGAGGTACTGTCATTTACTCCGCTAGGCTAACACCAACAGAGGTACTGTCATTTACTCCGCTAGGCTAACACCAACAGAAGTACTGTCATTTACTCCGCTAGGCTAACACCAACAGAAGTACTGTCATTTACGCCGCTAGGCTAACACCAACAGAAGTACTGTCATTTACGCCGCTAGGCTAACACCAACAGAAGTACTGTCATTTACGCCGCTAGGCTAACACCAACAGAAGTACTGTCATTTACGCCGCTAGGCTAACACCAACAGAAGTACTGTCATTTACGCCGCTAGGCTAACACCAACAGAAGTACTGTCATTTACGCCGCTAGGCTAACACCAACAGAAGTACTGTCATTTACGCCGCTAGGGTAACACCAACAGAAGTACTGTCATTTACTCCGCTAGGCTAACACCAACAGAAGTACTGTCATTTACTCCGCTAGGCTAACACCAACAGAAGTACTGTCATTTACTCCGCTAGGCTAACACCAACAGAAGTACTGTCATTTACGCCGCTAGGCTAACACCAACAGAAGTACTGTCATTTACGCCGCTAGGCTAACACCAACAGAAGTACTGTCATTTACGCCGCTAGGCTAACACCAACAGAAGTACTGTCATTTACGCCGCTAGGCTAACACCAACAGAAGTACTGTCATTTACTCCGCTAAGGCTAACACCAACAGAAGTACTGTCATTTACTCCGCTAGGCTAACACCAACAGAAGTACTGTCATTTACTCCGCTAGGCTAACACCAACAGAATGTACTGCCATTTACTCCGCTAGGCTAACACCAACAGAAGTACTGTCATTTACGCCGCTAGGCTAACACCAACAGAAGTACTGTCATTTACGCCGCTAGGCTAACACCAACAGAAGTACTGTCATTTACGCCGCTAGGCTAACACCAACAGAAGTACTGTCATTTACGCCGCTAGGCTAACACCAACAGAGGTACTGTCATTTACGCCGCTAGGCTAACACCAACAGAGGTACTGTCATTTACGCCGCTAGGCTAACACCAACAGAGGTACTGTCATTTACTCCGCTAGGCTAACACCAACAGAGGTACTGTCATTTACTCCGCTAGGCTAACACCAACAGAAGGTACTGTCATTTACTCCGCTAAGGCTAACGCCAACAGAGGTACTGTCATTTACTCCGCTAGGCTAACACCAACAGAGGTACTGTCATTTACTCCGCTAGGCTAACACCAACAGAGGTACTGTCATTTACGCCGCTAGGCTAACACCAACAGAGGTACTGTCATTTACGCCGCTAGGCTAACACCAACAGACAGTACTGGTCATTTACGCCGCTAGGCTAACACCAACAGAAGTACTGTCATTTACGCCGCTAGGCTAACACAACAACAGAAGTACTGTCATTTACGCCGCTAGGCTAACACCAACAGAAGTACTGTCAGATTACGCCGCTAGGCTAACACCAACAGAAGTACTGTCATTTACGCCGCTAGGGTAACACCAACAGAAGTACTGTCATTTACTCCGCTAGGCTAACACCAACAGAAGTACTGTCATTTACTCCGCTAGGCTAACACCAACAGAAGTACTGTCATTTACTCCGCTAGGCTAACACCAACGCCGGAGCTACTGTCATTTACGCCGCTAGGCTAACACCAACAGAAGTACTGTCATTTACGCCGCTAGGCTAACACCAACAGAAGTACTGTCATTTACGCCGCTAGGCTAACACCAACAGAAGTACTGTCATTTACGCCGCTAGGCTAACACCAACAGAAGTACTGTCATTTACGCCGCTAGGCTAACACCAACAGAAGTACTGTCATTTACGCCGCTAGGCTAACACCAACAGAAGTACTGTCATTTACGCCGCTAGGCTAACACCAACAGAAGTACTGTCATTTACGCCGCTAGGCTAACACCAACAGAGGTACTGTCATTTACGCCGCTAGGCTAACACCAACAGAGGTACTGTCATTTACGCCGCTAGGCTAACACCAACAGAGGTACTGTCATTTACTCCGCTAGGCTAACACCAACAGAGGTACTGTCATTTACTCCGCTAGGCTAACACCAACAGAGGTACTGTCATTTACTCCGCTAGGCTAACACCAACAGAGGTACTGTCATTTACTCCGCTAGGCTAACACCAACAGAGGTACTGTCATTTACTCCGCTAGGCTAACACCAACAGAGGTACTGTCATTTACTCCGCTAGGCTAACACCAACAGAGGTACTGTCATTTACGCCGCTAGGCTAACACCAACAGAGGTACTGTCATTTACGCCGCTAGGCTAACACCAACAGAGGTACTGTCATTTACGCCGCTAGGCTAACACCAACAGAAGTACTGTCATTTACGCCGCTAGGCTAACACCAACAGAAGTACTGTCATTTACGCCGCTAGGCTAACACCAACAGAAGTACTGTCATTTACGCCGCTAGGCTAACACCAACAGAAGTACTGTCATTTACGCCGCTAGGCTAACGCCAACAGAAGTACTGTCATTTACGCCGCTAGGCTAACACCAACAGAAGTACTGTCATTTACGCCGCTAGGCTAACACCAACAGAAGTACTGTCATTTACGCCGCTAGGCTAACACCAACAGAAGTACTGTCATTTACGCCGCTAGGCTAACACCAACAGAAGTACTGTCATTTACGCCGCTAGGCTAACACCAACAGAAGTACTGTCATTTACGCCGCTAGGCTAACACCAACAGAAGTACTGTCATTTACGCCGCTAGGCTAACACCAACAGAAGTACTGTCATTTACGCCGCTAGGCTAACACCAACAGAAGTACTGTCATTTACGCCGCTAGGCTAACACCAACAGAAGTACTGTCATTTACGCCGCTAGGCTAACACCAACAGAAGTACTGTCATTTACGCCGCTAGGCTAACACCAACAGAAGTACTGTCATTTACGCCGCTAGGCTAACACCAACAGAAGTACTGTCACTTACGCCGCTAGGCTAACACCAACAGAAGTACTGTCATTTACGCTAGGCTAACACCAACAAAAATGTATCATTCTACTCCGCTAGGCTAACACCAACAGAAGTACTGTCATTTACGCCGCTAGGCTAACACCAACAGAAGTACTGTCATTTACTCCGCTAGGCTAACACCAACAGAAGTACTGTCATTTACGCCGCTAGGCTAACACCAACAGAAGTACTGTCATTTACGCCGCTAGGCTAACACCAACAGAAGTACTGTCATTTACGCCGCTAGGCTAACACCAACAGAAGTACTGTCATTTCCGCCGCTAGGCTAACACCAACAGAAGTACTGTCATTTACGCCGCTAGGCTAACACCAACAGAAGTACTGTCATTTACGCCGCTAGGCTAACACCAACAGAAGTACTGTCATTTACGCCGCTAGGCTAACACCAACAGAAGTACTGTCATTTACTCCGCTAGGCTAACACCAACAGAAGTACTGTCATTTACTCCGCTAGGCTAACACCAACAGAAGTACTGTCATTTACTCCGCTAGGCTAACACCAACAGAGGTACTGTCATTTACTCCGCTAGGCTAACACCAACAGAGGTACTGTCATTTACTCCGCTAGGCTAACACCAACAGAGGTACTGTCATTTACTCCGCTAGGCTAACACCAACAGAGGTACTGTCATTTAC